>NC_134498.1:36214589-36244589 GCF_040206685.1 Ascaphus truei
ATTTCTGAAAGCACTGTATGTCTGCGTCCCTAGCGGCAATCTCATTGGTCCCTTGGCCCGCCCGCCCCCGCACACCTCTTACTGGCCTGAGCGGAGTGACGGGCCAAAGGACACACAGGGACACACACCTCTCTCTCTGTCCTCTCCCCCCCCATCACACTCACCTCCCTCTCCACTCACCTCCCTCCACCTCCCGCTCCACTCACCTCCCTCTCCACTCACCTCCCTCCCGCTCAACTCCTCCCTGGCGCGGGGACAGGCAGTGGGCAGGGCAGCCTGCCGCTGCCTCCACTCACCTCCCGCTCCCTCCACTCACCTCCCGCTCACCTCCCCTCACCTCCCGCTCCCCTCACCTCCCGCTCCCCTCACCTCCCGCTCCCCTCCCTCCGCTCACCTCCCTGGCGCGGGGACAGGCATTGGCCAGATGGCGGCGGACGGAAGGACCCCTTCCTCCCTCGCGGACTAACTAACATGGCGGCGGCCAGAAGGAGAGGTGAGTGTGAGTGAGTGAGTGAGTGAGTGTGTGTGTGTGTGTGTGTGTGTGTGTGTGTCACAGCGTGACAGTGTGTGTGTGGGACACTGTGTGTGTGTCTGTGTGCGTGTGTGTGTGTGTGTTACACTGTGTCTCAGACACTGTAGAGTGGGGACCGGGAGCCTACACATGGGGGGGGGGGGGGTCAGGAGCGGAGACAGATACAGGGGGAGTGGAGAGGAGGGACCCGTCAATTTAAAGCAAACCAACCCCTCCTGTCCACTGCCCCCCCCCTCCTGTCCACTGCCCCCCACTCCTGTCACTGCCCCCACTCCTGTCCACTGTCACCCCCCCCTCCTGTCCACTGTCACCCCCCCTCCTGTCCACTCTCCCCCCCTCCTGTCCACTGTCACCCCCCCTCCTGTCCACTGTCACCCCCCCTCCTGTCCACTCCCCCCCCTGTCCACTGTCCCCCCCCTCCTGTCCACTGTCCCCCCCCTCCTGTCCACTCTCCCCCCTCCCATCCCCTCTGTCCACTGTCCTTTCACCTGTGTCCCCCCCTGTCACTCTCCCCCCCCCCTCCTTTCCACTCTCCCCCCCTCCTTTCCACTCTCCCCCCCTCCTGTCCACTCTCCCCCCCTCCCAACCCCTCCTGTCCACTGTCCTTTCCACTGTCCCCCCCCACCCGCCACTGTCCCCCCTCCCCCTGGCCACTGTCCCCCCCCTCCTGTCCACTGTCCCCCCCCCTCCTGTCCACTGTCCCCCCCCTCCTTTTCCCCCATCCCCTCCCCTCCTTTTCCCCCATCCCCCTCCCCTCCTTTTCCCCCCCCTCCCCTCCTTTTCCCCCCTTTTCCCCCCTCTCTCCCCCCCTTTTCTAGCGCTAAATGTAACTCACGGCCAATGCCGGCTCTCCCCCCCCGCTCCCCTTTCCCCCCCCCGCTCCCCTTTCTCCCCCCCCCCCCCGCTCCCCTTTCTCCCCCCCGCTCCCTTTCTCCCCCCCCTGCTCCCCTTTCTCCCCCCCCACTCCCCTTTCTCCCCCCGCTCCCCTTTCTCCCCCCCTCCCCTTTCTCCCCCCCGCTCCCCTTTCTCCCCCCCGCTCCCCTTCTCTCCCCCCCCGCTCCCCTTTCTCCCCCCCCGCTCCCCTTTCTCCCCCCCCGCTCCCCTTTCTCCCCCCCCGCTCCCCTTTCTCTCCCCCCCCGCTCCCCTTTCTCCCCCGCCCACCCGCCTCTGCCTTTCACCCGCCCTTACTCCGCCCGCCTCTGCCTTTCACCCACCGCCTCACAGCCGCTGCATGCACTCAACAGACTCCCGCCACACTCGACACATACCTGCCGCCACACACACCTGCTGCCTCCCGCCCCTACGCACCGACATCACTGACCCACCGCCTCACACCCTAGCAGGACCCCCACTCACAGAGAGCACTCACAACCCACGCGACACCTGCCGCCTCACTATCTAGCAGGACCCCACTCACAGACAGCACTCACAACCCATGTGCCACCCGCCGCCTCACACCCTAGCAGGACCCCCACTCACAGACAGCACTCACAACCCACGCGCCACCCGCCGCCTCACACCCTAGCAGGACCCCCACTCACAGACAGCACTCACAACCCACGCGCCACCTGCCGCCTCACACCCTAGCAGGACCCCCACTCACAGACAGCACTCACAACCCACGCGCCACCCGCCGCCTCACACACTAGCAGGACCCCCACTCACAGACAGCACTCACAACCCACGCGCCACCTGCCGCCTCACACCCTAGCAGGACACACGCCTCACATTTTTACATCTGTTATGTCACCAAAATATACATTGTACTGTGGTGTGTTTACAATAAACCATTTTTAAACAACATCGTATTACATTTTATTCCATCTTTCTTTTCAACATTATTATCCAACCTTTACAACAAATAGTCACCTATTGTTCCACGATTTATAAATAATACTACCTATTACGCATTTACATCCCGGGCAACGCCGGGTCTCTCAGCTAGTGTATTATAAAGTAACAAGCATTTTTTGTTTCTATAGCAACCACTTACAAAGTCACATCCCCTTCCTCTTCTGAAACAGGCTCTGGCACACCCCTTGCCCTCTCTCTGGCAGTGCATCAATTGTATCTAGTGACTGCCTGGTCACATGCTCTTCCCCACAGAACTTTACCTTTGGTCCCCTTCTGCTGCACTGACAGCCATTTAGTGAGCCCACGAGCCCAATCATCGCCGATCGATCACAGAAGAATGGATCGATCGGCAACTTAGCTAATGACTTATCATTGTGTGGATTGTATTGAAGCATATATTAAAGGGGAAAAAGACATTTTAAAAAGGCTTGGACGGCTGCTTTAAGTGTCGCTTTAATTGCGTCTTTAAAACTGCGTGAGGTTGGGAGGGGCATTGTTCGTAAATTGAACTTGAAAGGATTGAATTTAATGTTTACAATGTTTATTCATTAAACTGTGATAGTGCTGATCAAGGAGCTATCACAAACTAATTGCCATTGACTTTAATGAGGGTTTCCTTGCAATAGTATTGTATTGTATTGTATGTCTTTATTTATATAGCGCCATAAATGTACATATAAATCAGGTCATGGGAATAAGTGTTTCAGACATAAAAGTAACATTAAGGAAGAGGAGTCCCTGCTCCGAGGAGCTTACAATCTAATTGGTAGGTAGGGAGAACGTACAGAGACAGTAGGAGGGAGTTCTGGTAAGTGCGTCTGCAGGGGGCCAAGCTTTATGTATCATGTGTCCAGGATTATCCAGTGCTATTCATATGCTTCTTTAAGCAGATGTGTCTTAAGGTGGGTCTTAAAGGTGGATAGAGAGGGTGCTAGTCGGGTGCTAGTCGCGTATTGAGGGGAAGGGCATTCCAGAGGTGCGGGGCAGAAAGTGAGAAAGGTTTAAGGCGGGAGAGAGCTTTAGATACAAAGGGGGTAGAAAGAAGACATCCTTGAGAAGAACGCAAGAGTCGGGATGGTGCATAGCGAGAAATTAGGGCTGAGATGTAAGGAGGGGCAGAAGAGTGTAAAGCTTTAAAAGTGAGGAGAAGAATTGAGTGTGAGATACGGGGTTTAATCGGAAGCCAGGAGAGGGATTTCATGAGGGGAGATGCCGAGACAGATTTAGGAAAGAGTAGAGTGATTCTGGCAGCAGCGTTTAGGATAGATCGTAGGGGAGACCGGTGAGAGGCAGGAAGGCCGGACAGCAGGAGGTGGAGAGCAACAAACCGTGTAATAGCTCTAAAAGCATGTGTATTGTGTGCCAGGCAGGGCAAAATCAATAATAAATGATGAATGGAGTTGACACTGGGATGAGGGACAATGGACTGACAGGCGCTGAATAACGGGTCCAGCAAGAGAGGGCTGTATATAATAAGGAACAAGAGGTACTTACTCAGTCCCAAGCCCTGGCCAAGTTGTGCCCGGTGTGGAGTCCACGCGACTCACCAGATCACCGCTCTGCTCGCCTTGCTTACAGCTCCAGGCCTGACGCTGTGAATGCGGAAGCGTCTCTCTCTGTGTCTGCGGCTCTATCCGCATCCGGTGGTGAACGCTGATTCCGTCACGTGACAGCGGAGAAGGGGAAGGATCGATGGTTCAGCCGCTCCAAAAAAAACAGGAGGTTGCAGTAATGCAGACAGCAGGAGGTTGCAGTAATCGAGACGTGAGAGAATGAGGGCCTGAGTCAGAGTTTTAGCAGTTGAGTAACAGAGGAAAGGGCGTATCTTTGTGATATTGCGGAAGGAAAACGCGACAAGTTTTAGAAACGTTTTGAATATGAGAGGAGAATAAGAGAGAGAAATCAAGTGTAACCCCTAGGCAGCGTGCTTGGGCTACTGGGTGAATGATCGTATTTCCAATAGTAATGTGGAAGGAGGTAGTAGGGCCAGGTTTGGGAGGAAGTATAAGGAGCTCTGTTTTTGCCATGTTAAGTTTCAGTCGGCGGATGGCCATCCAGGATGCTATTCCAGAGAGGCATTCAGAAACTTTGGTCTGTATAGCAGGTGTAAGGTCAGGGGTTGAAAGGTAAATTTGTGTGTCGTCAGCATAGAGGTGATATTTAAACCCAAAAGATGTGATAAGGTCACCTAGAGAGTGTGTAAAGAGAAAAGAGAAGGGGTCCCAGGACAGAGCCCTGGGGTACCCCCACAGGGAGATCAATAGAGGAGGAGGAGGTGTTAGCAAAAGAGACACTGAAAGTACGATGGGAGAGGTAAGAGGAGATCCAGGATAGAGCTTTATTCCGAATACCAATAGTGTATGGAGAATGTGAAGGAGAAGAGGGTGGTCCATGGTGTCGAATGCTGCAGAGAGGTCAAGTAATATGAGCAGAGTGTAATGACCTCTGTCTTTGGCAGCAGGGAGGTCATCAGTTATTTTAGTGAGGGCTGTTTCAGTAGAGTGAGCTGTGCGGAAGCCAGATTGTAGAGGGTCTACAAGAGAATAGGTGTTGAGAAAGTGTAGCAATCGAGAGAATACAAGACGTTCAAGGAGTTTGGAGGCAAAAGGCAGGAGGGAGACAGGTCGATAGTTAGAAGGACAGGTAGGGTCAAGCTTGCTGTTTTTGAGTAATGGTATAACGGTTGCATGCTTGAAGGAGGATGGAAAGGTACCAGAGTAGAGGGAAGAGTTAAATATCTGTGTGAGCATAGGGATTATAGAAGGAGCAAGAGGTTTTAGGAGATGGGAGGGAATGGGATCAAGAGGGCAAGTGGTAGAGGGAGAAGAGGGATCAGCAGTGACACATCCTCCTCTGAGATAGCGGAAAAAGAGTCAAGAAAGGCAGGAGGAGAGTTGGGAAGCAGTGTGGGATGGGAGGAGGCAAGAGATGGGATGTAATAGTTCCCCGACACTTCTGTTTTATTAAGAATAATCGCCTATATCCCAATATTCTGTCACTTCCCTATAGACTGTTATTGGATAAGGAATTTCCGTGCTGTATTGTGGATTTATCTCATGTGGATTTTCAACTTGGTCATGTCAGTGGTGTATTCATTGGTTTGCCCTAGACTTTATATATGACTGGTAGTTAAGGCATGCTAAATCTTAGCACCCTTTAGTGAATATGGGCCTATGAGTAGTTCTGTTGCAGAGCCAATCTTACGAGATATCCATGCAGCCACCTCTTGGATGGAATATAGCACGTAGCCTACAAATGAGAGCTTGGAAATAGAGATAGCGATGGTGGTGTTAAAGCACTGAGTACACTTTCCTTATTATCATGATTATAGAGGCGGAGGGAGTACATGGTCCCCTTAGGTGATAAGCTCAAGAATATCAACAGATGTTACATCTAAAGAAGAAACCTATCTTACCTTGAAAGCTCTTACCATAAATATACATGAGTGATTGTTATCTGGCTCCAAATGAAAAGTACCACGGTTTGCAAACAAATCTAAATGTAAATGAAAATTTTATTTATATTCTAAATATAATGTAACATTCCCCAGCCCAGTATTTGTTTTTTGGAGCAGCAGATGTCTGCCTAACAAGGACATTGCATGTTTGTAGACTTGTCATATAAAATATTAACTGATTTATGAGCCTAATTTCTTCCACCCCTTGATATTAGACTCCATGGATTTATAGAACAAGTTACAAGCATGAAATCGATTGCCATTTTAGTGTTTCTCCTTCATAGCCTTATACAGAACAAGAAGCTGACAATACTTTGTAATTGGTACCCAGAATTGGCATATGAAAGATGAAAATGTCTTTTAAATTATAGCACTTGCTGTCTGGTTTTGCTTCCATTACAATTTTATATCAAATCCACATGAAACAATTCTATAGCCGATAATGAATTTTAGCAGACAATGGGGGAAATTCCTACTCAATCTTTTTTGTCTCCGTTATGTGTGGTTTAGACTGCAAACTCCCTGATTAGTTAAATGTCATACATTTTTGTCGGATGGTAAACCTGCAGTCTAAAAATTGTCATGGGAAGAGGAGTTAAGTGTGGTACTTGGAAGCCCAGCAAAGCAGTGCAATTTGTTACAGCCACTCCAACAGTGACACAACGTAACACTAAAGCACATCCAGTATTTTTTTACATTTTTATGGTTAAGGAACCCTATAATTATATTGTGAAATTCTGAGGAACCCCAACCCTCTCTAATAGCGCGTCTGAGATCAGATGCATTGTAAGGAAACCCCAACCCTCTCTAATAACACGGCTGAGATCAGATGCATTGTAAGAAACCCCAAACCTCTCTAACAGTGCGTGCGAGATCAGATGCCCTGCAAGGAACCCCAACCCTCTCTAATAGCGCGTGCGAGATCAGATGCCCTGCAAGGAACCCCAACCCTCTCTAATACCGCGTCTGAGATAAGATGCATTGTAAGGAATCCCGACCCTCTCTAAGAGCGCGTCTGAGATCAGATGCATTGTAATTCCTTCTGTATTTGGTACCATTTTTAAATGTCCTAAAAATTGCAAGGAACCCGGGGAACTCAAGGGTTCCTAGGATCCCCTATTTTAAAACACTGGGCTAATCATACAAATGCAATGCTTTCTTTACACCAAAGAAGTAAGGTTTCGGAGCCTGTCTGGTTTGCGTTCCACTACCCAAAATTCTACCCAATATCCACTATCAGCATAGAGATTTGATGAATGTTAAAGAAGAAGAATAGCACTACAGCGCCCATAGGGCAATATTTTCTAAGACGTTCTGCTCCATTAGACACCTTGGAATAGAGTCATAAATCGCCATTAAGAACGGAGTTAATTTCGTTTTCCGGTAAAAAAATATGTGCTGTTATTGCTAAAATAAGACGGAAGTTATCAACATTAGATAAGTAAAAAATATTGCACGATTGTTCATTCCGTTACAACTGTGCTAATTGTTGCAGTATACCTAACACCTGCAGAAATGGTGGTAATGTGGTGAGATTTGGGAACACACGCGATGTTAGTCTGCATAGCTACTGTAGCGCCGACGAGTATTCTAAAACAAATCTGGGGCAATCACCAAAAAGACCCAGGTACATGCTGGGTACATGCTGGGTACATGCTGGGTACATGCTGGGTACATGCTGCAACATTTCAGTGACATTGACTAATGGCCCATTGGATTAACAGCGGGGGTCCCTGGCAGTCCCATTCAAACTGAATGCGACTGCCAGGAACCCCTGCTGTGTTAATCCGATGGGCCATTAGTCTCTGCAGAAATGTCACTGAAATATTTGCAGCATGTACCCAGCATGTACCTGGATCTTTTTGGTGATAGCCCCAGATTTTCCAAGGCAAGTTTAAGGCAAGTTTTAGAATACTCGTCGGCGCACCTGTACCTATATAAGGCTGTGTTGAAAGCTGGCGGTGCTGTAGGGAGGGTAAGAGCACACATTTAGGCCATAAGTAGTTGGGGGTCGATTGTTTGTTTTTGGAGCAATTCGCAATTTCTGCATGAGGTGTCTTGTGCTTTTTTGTAGTTTGTGAGTGTGAGTGGTTGTGTATATTTAGTATATAGTGTTATATGTAAGTAAGTTGTCTTTGTTGTTTGATAGTGTAGTTCTTGTGTTCAATTGTGTGTGATTGTTGTTTGAGATTGAAGAGGAGAAAATGACTGGAGTGATTGCAGGTGAGAGGAGGTGTGCAGGTGAGAGGAGGACTGGCTGTGGTGAGAAGAAGTGGAGGAGGTGAGAGGGGGAGTGGCAGTGGTGAGAGGAGGAGTGGCACTGGTGAAAGGAGGAGTGGAAGTGGTGAGAGGAGGCATGTAGGTGAGAGGAGGCGTGCATGTGAGAGGAGTGGCAGTGGAGAGAGGAGGTGTGCAGGTGAGAGGAGGAGTGGCAGTGGTGAGAGGAGGCATGCAGGTGAGAGGAGGAGTGGCAGTGGTGAGAGGAGGCGTGGCAGTGGTGAGAGGAGGCATAGTAGTGGTGAGAGGAGGCGTGGCAGTGGTGAGAGGAGTGGCAGTGGTGAGAGGATGAGTGGCAGTGTTGAGAGGAGGCATGCAGGTGAGAGGAGGAGTGGCAGTGGTGAGAGGAGGAGTGGCAGTGGTGAGAGGAGGAGTGGCAGTGGTGAGAGGAGGAGTGGCAGTGGTGAGAGGAGGAGTGGCAGTGGTGAGAGGAGGAGTGGCAGTGGTGAGAGGAGGAGTGGCAGTGGTGAGAGGAGGAGTGGCAGTGGTGAGGAGACATGCAGGTGAGAAGAGGAGTGGCAGTGGTGAGAGGAGGCGTGGCACTGGTGAGAGGAGGAGTGGCAGTGGTGAGAGGAGGCGTGCAGGTGAGAGGATTCGTGCAGGTGAGAGGAGACGTGCAGGTGAGAGGAGGAGTGGCACTGGTGAGAGGAGACATGCAGGTGAGAGGAGGAGTGGCACTGGTGAGAGGAGACGTGCAGGTGAGAGGAGGCGTGCAGGTGAGAGGAGGCATGCAGGTGGGAGGAGGCATGCAGGTGAGAGGAGGCGTGCAGCGAGAGGAGGCGTGGCAGTGGTGAGAGGAGGCGTGGCAGTGGTGAGAGGAGGAGTGCAGGTGAGAGGAGGAGTGGCAGTGGTGAGATGATGCATGCAGGGGAGAGGAGGAGTGCAGGTGAGAAGAGGCGTGCAGCGAGAGGATGCGTGGCAGTGGTGAGAGGAGGCGTGGCAGTGGTGAGAGGAGGAGTGCAGGTGAGAGGAGGAGTGGCAGTGGTGAGATGATGCATGCAGGTGAGAGGAGGAGTGGCAGTTGTGAGAGGAGGAGTGTATGTAATGCCTCTATTTTGATAGTTAGATAAGGGAATAAACCCCTAAAGTGGTGCTTCAAATTGCTGTCGGTATTGAGGACTGTTTAATCCTCAGTGTAGCAGTGGTAGGGCAGATTTGCCATGTTTGAGGTGATAGAGGAGAGCAGCGGAGTGAGTACCCCTATATAGAAAATAATAACTTCTTTTGGGCACAATAAGGCACAATCTGGATAGCCGTATAAGAAAATTGATCTCTAACCTGACCGGAGTGCTTCTCCCATCCGGCGGTTCCTTCTGTGGCGGATCACGTGTTCCCGGCGGGTCCTCGAGCAGGGAGTGCAGAGACTCGTGTAGCTGGCTCGTGTAGTGCCTGATGGCTGTCTGTTCCAGAGGCGGGGGCCTCACCGCTGCTCTCTTGGAGCGTGCGTCCGTCCCAGAGCAGGTGAGTAAGAGGAGGGGGGAAACAAGGACATTGGAGCACAGCAAAAAGACAGGCTGGCGGCGGTGACTGCGTGCAAAAGCTTTATTCCGGCAACATTGCCATTAAAAACAGGACAGGTTCTCTGACGCGTTTCGTCTAAGAGACTTTTTGATAGTGATGGTATGTTTAAATTATTAATAAGAGTACAGTACATGCATTGCTATATCAAAAAATATACAAGCGACTCAACACACAGTAAGGCCCATTTTACATCAAGGCCCATATGCGTTCATTATTCAAAGGTTTACCGAGTGCTAAAAATGTACATTTTAATATACTGGTATTATCCATAACAATTTTGTGAGTTGGCAATTAAGATGTAAATTATACCATTATTCAGATATTATCTCTCTAATTTCACGGGCTGATGTATTAACAGTATGGTACAGATGTTACCTGAAAGCATATTATTAACACCATTTTAATTAAGTTGAAAAAAATATAGCCACAGTAAGGATGCAAATTAATAATGTCAATGTGAGAACGCCTCAGCGATGTGTTTGGAAAATGGAGTGAACTCACTGTGCATATATATTTATATCATTGCAGTAAGTCCTGTTTGTCTGACTTCATGTATGCTGACACACACTGCGTGTATGGCGACACGCACTGCGTGTATGGCGACACGCACTACGTGTATGGCGAGATGCACTGCGTGTATGGCGACACGCACTGCGTGTATGGCGACACTTACTGCGTGTATGGCGACACGCACAGTGTGTACGCTGACACACTGCTGCACAGTGAGGTCACACCCCTGTGAGGTCTCTTTGTAATTATTGTGTCACTCAGTCTCCCAAATTACACAAAGAGCAAGGAAATGATTCTGTAGTAAGGATTTTTGGACCTTTGGCCATTCAACATTGACAGAGGGTTAATCATAACGTACGTGCAAATACAGTGTGACTTGTCTTCATAAATAATTGTAAGATGACTGCATAATATTTATTAAGTACTTAAATGCATAAACATTATAATGCCTTGAGACACAAACGTGCGTGCCAGCAGATGAGTGCACTGAAACTGTCCTAATCAGAATGACACAGCACCCGAACATCAGTGAGGGACGAGAACATTAAAGGTACGTCATATGTTTAAACAATTAAGCCTCAACATGCCGCCCATGTGGAGATTATGTAGCAGGCATATGTGGCATGTACACATGTAAGTGCATTGATTGGTACAATATTCCAATACATACAGTACTTACATTCAATATAACCGCAGATGAACTGTGCACAGACGTGGCTCCCGCTCACTGGGTTCTGAACACCAGCAACTCACACGCAGGGCGATCGTCAACATCTAAAGCTCTGTCCCCGGGAATGTTATGGATGATTGCTATATTATGGAGAATGCAACAAACCACCACAATATCTGTAACTTTCTCAGGGGAATACTGTTTCACACCACCTGCCTTATCCAGACACCTCAAACAACTTTTAAACACTTCAAATGTCTGCTCAATGACAGGGTGTGTGGATTTCTGTGCCTCTTTATAAGTTTGCTGTGCAGAACTAACTGCCTTTGCCACTGGAGTGAGAAGCCAAGACCAGCACTCATAGCCTGCGTCACCTAACCCAACTAAACACACACATGTCTTGTTTGTCCCTGCCACATATTTATGCAACCCTTACCTAATAGCCGTCCACCCCTCATTATTCCTGCCTCAAAATCTTCAAACACTGAGCACTGACGCTGGAATCATGGCATAACCCTGGAAAGCCCGGCTATCCCATCCATAATGCACACGCGTGCATCGCACACTCAGGGAGTGATATTGTCTGTGGTTGTGAAATATCTCCTCCCTTATACGAGGTGGTGCTAGCACCACTACGCTACGTGGGAAAAGGGTAACTTTGTCATGACCATCTCTCCTCTGAGTAGCTGGCATTGGCAGCACGAGAATGTCGTTTGCCCTAGTCCGCCTACAACAGACAAAACTGACGGAAAAGACATAGAGCCAAAAAAATACTTGTGGTGTTAAGATCAATAAAGTGCCAATAATCACTATTTGATGACCCCCATGTGTATATCCGTTTCTGTAGTTAACAGCATGAGTCTGTTCATTGTAACACTTTCATATCACCCATGCCAAAAATACTTTCATTTTGGCGATACAACATTGCACCTTGAAAATATCACATTTTTATATGCAATAATGCCTAACTTCTCATATCGCACAATGAGGTCTCTGGGCTGAAAGACACCTTACTTACAGCGCATTTCCATTGAATGGGTCTTAAAGGGTCAAATTAACCAAGTCATGCCAGATGGTGTCTTATGGAATAGCATTGCTGTGTAAATATGGCCCAATCATATATAATTTCTGGGAATAGGAACTTCCGAGGGATAGAAAGATGTAGCAGCCTGCGGGTGCTACACTTACTGCAATGTAATTCTATGACGTGGTTGTTTGTAAATTGTAGTGACCTCCTCATTGCAGAAGTAGGCAATAGGGACATTTTTGGCAATGCATTGTTCCTATATTATTGCATTCTGTATGTTGAAGAAGTTCTAACAAGCCTAGGGAAGTAGCCTTTTGGGATAGCCAGGTACTTGAAATCTGATGGTTGCCAGATGTAACGTACAGGTCGCTAATTGAATTTATCTGCCAGCTGCGGTAAATCTAGAAAAACAAATCATTGGACAATAAATGTAATTCTTAATTTTTTTTGCAAGCTTTCATTTGTTCTTCTCAGTTCCAATACTTTGATAAAGCGCCTCCACGGCGGGAAATGCGTCAGAGTTTTAAACCTTAGTGTGTTTGTTCTTTTTGGCTATCATGCCTAATAAATAATTTAATTTTTTGCATCAGGCCCTCTCTTTTTTTGATTTTCCTTTCCACGGCAGTGCTCTGCTCTCTCACCACGTTCCCAATACAGCTCTAGAAGTTCGTCAGTATGTAATATGCAGTACTAAACATGCCACATGCTAAGAATCATTCATTGAGTTATGTATTATAAATGGATTTAGTAGAAAATCCTCTCTCAGGTTCATATATTAACTGGGCTCCACTGAGGAGTTCAGAATTACAGGAGTTATTTATTAAACTGCAATAGTGCCAATCGGGGCACTGTCGCACGGAAACTCACATTCGCTTCAATGTGCACACGTGCAAAACACACAATTTAAAGATTAAAAAATTGCACTCGCATCAGCAGTGGACAAGGTACAGTGTAGCGCCTGCTACCACATGCTGCTCCAGGCAACTTAAGCCCGAACCATGGACCACTAACTTAACCAGCAACCTCCAACAGTGCTCGTATTCCTCACTGGAGGAAATAACACTCCAAAGCAGATCTCATCCACTACAAATTCCTACTTTCCTCCTACAACACTGCCCTTTCCAAGCAAACCTACTTCTATTCTCTCAAATCTGCTCTGTCTTGTAGCCCTCAACATCTACTGTATTTGCAACGTTTAACTCCCTTCTCTGCCCAACTAAACCAGCACCGCCCTCCGGTTTCATTACCCAAGACCTTGCTTCCTACTTCAAGGATGAAATCATTACTATCAGACATGATTTCTCACCATGTCAGGCTCCACAGGCACCCCTTACTATCCTCTGCACACCCAAATCCACCATCAGCTCATTTCCTCGTGTGACCGAGGGCGAAATTCCCATCCTCCTCCCATCCTTTCACCCTACAACCTCCCCCTTAGCCCTATTCCCTCCGCTCTGTCCCTGCCACACTAAGTTCCACCTTTACTCACCTCTTTAACCTTTCTCTCACCACTGGCATAGTCTTCCTTTAAACGTGTGCTCATCATGCCAATGCTAAAGAAACCCTCCCTTGACCTAGCCTCTCTCTCTCGCTACTACCCTATCTCTCTCTCCTGATTCCCTTTCCTCCGACTCCCTGCTCAGCTCTCTGCATTCTAGCTAGTCTCAACCCTTCACTGTACAGCACTAACAAAAGTGGCCAATGACTTACTAGTAGCAAAGTCCAAGGGTAATTTCTCCTGACTTATTCTGCTGGATCCCTGTGCTGCCTTTGACACTGCTGATTACCCACTTCTTCTGCACACCCTACACTCTATCGGCCTCTGTGACACAGCACTCTCCTGGTTCACATTCCTACCTATCTAACCAGTGCTGTTACTTCAGTGTCAGAGTCTCCTTCCCTGCACTCTCACTTTCTGTTGTGGACCTATGCCATAGGTCCTCTGCTCTTCTCACTTTATACTCTTCTCTTGGTGAACTAATACACTAATTTGTCTTTAATCGACATGATGAGTACACCCACCTCTACCTCCCTCCCACCCCCCCTGACCTTTTCCCTTCTTTCCAGTCTTGTATCTCCACCTGCCTCTCCTCTGTCTTTTTTACGATGTCCCCACACTACCTGAAGCTTAACAAGTCCAAAACAGGTCTCCTAATGTTTCTCTTTCCACTCTCACACCTACATGCTAATTCTCCCTTACTGTTCCACAATCTTGTCCACAACCAAAGGAAGCTCCCTAGGGGTCATCTGTGGCTCAGCCTCCAGAGCACCATTTAGGAAGGTTTGACGTGGGAAGGGGGGGCTGTTTTTTTCAAACTAGCATCTAATTTCAACCCAACTTTATATCATATTATAATTCATAGATATCCTCCATCAATTTACTTTAAATGTGAAACATTCCGTTGACCTTTCCACATTTATTACCAGCCACCATGATGTCTGGATTTTAATTACTGGTTGTATTTTTTGCTGGGAGTGCAAGCTGGACCATGAAGTTTGCTGTATTTTTACTGTGTTGTGTGATGTGCTTGAAATGTAGACAATACGAGTTAAACTAAACCGAGTGGGTGATGTTATTCTAGTAAACCTACAGGAATTGTGACTAAAATATAGCAAGAACGACTGTTAAAAAAACTGTGATTCTTTTCATCTTTTAAAAATTCCAACAGTTTACACGGGCTTTTGGGGAACCTGGACCCCCACTTAACGTTGCTCCCCCAACCAAAATATGAAAGAGTGCCTCTGCTCTGCCATCTCCACCGTTCCTTACATTCAGCCCCTCACCCATTCGAAATATTGCTAGAATATTAATTTTTCTCACTCAAGTCGCAACCAACATTTAAATTCACTGACTCGTCGTGTCCCACCTCAGCTACTGCAGACTGTTCCCTCATCTCCCTGTCCCCACTCCAATTCATCCGACATGCTGCTGCCAGACTCGTCTACTTCACTCACCACTCTTCTTCTACTGCCCCACTATGCAAATCCCTACACTGGCTTCATATATTCTCTAGAATTAAATTTACAATTGTAGCTCTAATATATCCGTACTATATGGATAAACATACAGGGATAATAATTGATCGGTTTGCTAATGTTTATGTTCTTTTCATGTATGGCTAATGTATTTATCAGCTTTATTTTGTAATTGTTGTGAATAATGTAATTAGTATTCAGTTACAGGTTAATTGTAATGGCTTCTTTATGGTACTTAGATTAGAATGATGGTGGTGGTTACTTTAAATTAGAATTGTTTTGGCAATGGTTTGGCTTTAGGAATTGAATAGGGAATTGTATAATTGATTTGTATTGTATTGTAATTGTTTGAGGAAATGGATTCATTGATTGATGCTAATTGTATTGATGTTGCTTAGTTTATAATTGATTTTCATGATGGCATTGCTGGTTAGGGTACATTGTTCATATTGTATGTTATTGTTTCATATATTTTGCATAGTGTTACATGATGCACAGATTAATTGCATCATGTACACACTCTATGCAATTGTGTGACATTTCATAGACATTTTTGTAGCTGCAGTTTTTTTTTTATATTTACAATGGCTGCTGGATTTATTTTAACATGCAATGTGGTGATTTTAAGATTAAAAAGGCATGTTTTGATTTATGCGTGTTTTATGTGTTTAATAATGGGCAAATAATCTATTATCCATATCTGGATAATAGTTATTTGGCACATTATTGTACTGTATGTGTTGGGGGGGGGATGTATGTATTGAATGTATAGGCCAGGTTTATTTATTTTACATTCAGGGTTGGTTCCTTGGTTCTGCGTGAGACCTCTGGAGACCACCTGCGGTTTCCTCGGGTATCTCATGGGTATCAGGCTGGTGGTTCCACGGGTGACACCTGCGGGGATGAACCGGTGGTCCCACATCTGTGGGGGCACCACGGACCCATAGTGTGCGGGGAAGAACCGGTGGTCCCACATCCGTGGGGGCACCGCTGACCCATAGTGAGCACTCGTGAGTTCCCCAGACCCCCGTGAGAACCACCCGAGGCCCCGCAGACACCTGTGGGTCTGACCCGGTGCTCCCAGACATCCGCAGGCCCAATTGTGGCCCACGGAGACCACCTGGGGGCCATGGCGCTAGGCGGGACCCACCAACAGGCCTCCAGAACCTGTGTGAAACAAGTTGCTGGTACCCTGTAGGTCTGTCAGGTGACCCGTCAGCCCGCCAGGGACTCGCGTGGGGCTGAGGTATGAACCCTGTATGTTAAAGGATAAATCATGTATTTATGGGGGGGCACAGGGGGTGGGTAATGTATTTAATAAATAGAATGATGTTTATTGTGGGGCTGTGTGTTGTTTTTATTGTGGGTACTGGGGGTGGGGGGAGGGGGTATTGGCCCCAAGGGTATGTGTGTAGGCCTCCCTTGTGGGTAGTGGGTGAGGGTGGTTAGGCCTCACGGGGTGGGGGGGTAGTAGGGGAGGGTATGTTGGCCTCCCGAGTGTTGGTGATTAAGGGGTTAGGGGACATTACATTGGCTATTGTGATTGTTGTGCATGTTTTGCAGCACCGTAGGGGCATGGGCAGAATGAAGATGAGGATGAAGATGGCCTTCATCGTGGGTGCCTGTAAAAGGTAAGTGTAATATGTTTTGACTGTATTTATTGTAATATTTATGTATTTAAAATGGCCAAATGCATTATTATCCATATTTGGATAATAGAGATTTTGGCCATTACTGTATAGTATGTGTTAGGGGGGTGTATTTAGTTTTAATTGTTGTTTATTATTTTTGTTGGTGCAACATTGGTACCGCAGGCCCGCGGGTACCCCGGGACTCCCGCGGGGACCCCGGGACGGCCGCGGGGACCCCCAGACTCCCGCGGGGACCCCCGCTTGGTGAGCCGGGGACCCCCGGACACCCGCGGGGTCAGCTGGGGACACCCGCCGGCCTGCTGTATGGGTTTTGCGCATGCAAAAATAAAAAGCTAGAATTTTTTCTAAGCCCAGATTTCTTTGCGTCTACTCTGACCTGACGTGTTCTGATCAACGCAACTTTCGCATTTGCTATGGTTGCATTGCTTAGTGCATCCCGCTTAAGGGCAGAATTTCACGCAAACAGGGTTGCGATCGAGCAAAGTTGGACTTAGAAAAAATTCAGGGAAAAATTCATTTTTAGAGCACAAAGTGCCTGTTTGCGTTGCTTAGTGCATCGGGTTGAGCCAAAAATCACGATCGAAGAGCACTTTGCTGTCTAAAAGTGACTTAACGGAGCTTAGTGCATAGCCCCCTGAGCCTCAGATTGAGCCACCTGTGCTGAAGCAGGGACTGATTGAGCCACCTGTGCTGAAGCTTGGTTAGCCAGCCTCAAAACCTGACCTGTTGGGGGGGGGGACTCGAGGACAGCAGTTGAGCAGCCCTGACCTAGAGTAATATTATTTGCATCAACACGTCCCAAATATGTCGCACAAAGGAATACCCCAATCAATCACATTTGTATGGCTCACAAAATCTCTTCTACATATACCTCTTATCGGCGGCGCACCAGCCAAGAAAGGGTAATCTGAGCAGCACTTATACCATTCTATTCATGTAAATGTATCCCTTTCTTTTATTATATTCTACGCACGCCATTCTGTTTTTGTCTTCTGGTTAATCTATTAGATGGACAGGCGGAGGAGGCCTGCTCGAAATACCTGCACTGTGTCCTCCTTGTTCATTCATTTTATAGCTAATAATAAATCTTTTATTGCATAGCATTCTATTTGCTTCATGTACCAAACGGTGAAGAAAATTACCTTGTGGCGCCCCCCCCCCCCCCAAAAGAGTCTTTTGGTATCTACCGTTATTTGACTTTAACCATTGCAGCGCCTGAGCCGTCTCTAATGCATTGCTCATGCAAATCCATTTCCCATTACCCGTGTATGAAAGTTAATGCTGTAGACATTACATGGCGATAGCAATTTTTCCATCACTCACAACAACAACCTATTTCCAGGCCCCAAAGGAGTATTCGTGGATAATTGTCAGTAAGGGGAAGAGAAAAAAATGAAGGCAAAAAAAAAACTAAAAAAATAATCACATGCTTGTTAAAAGGAGACCTGGAATGCCATAGAGAGGGTAATCACCATCTTCAGCAAAGAGGATAATGGCTCATTCATGAAACACGCCGTTCCAGACTACTCAGTGTGTCTGAAAATGTCTGACTTCCTGTCGGAGAATGATTCCGCTATGTGTGAATCCTTCAAGGACTCGCATATCTTCACAGGACGAATCCTATTTTGCACAAGGGATCGATGACAAAACAATAATTTATGTGGGCTTTCTGCAAGGCTCTCGGTAATGTGGATTCCATTCTTCATCCATACAAAGGCAGAAAACGAGGCTGTAATCCCATGGATTTTTTTGCCACTGAAGTGATATGACTGTACATAGCTAGGTGACAGAAGGGTTGTATTTCAATGTCACACCGAGCTATGCACAACACAATTTATGTTATGAGAGGCAGTTTTATGCTGCCTTTCTTTTTCATTTGTTAAGGTATTTTTGCACCTCTTTTTTACCTTCGTGCATCACCTTCTATTTTGGGGAGCGGCTCCAGGAATATTGAGGAGGTAATTACCAATTAAGCTCTTCCACTTTTTCCCGTTTATTTGCTTCAAAAGATTTTGCCAAGTTTGTCTTTGTCCTGTCACTAAGCCTGGGTCAAATACGGGACACTTTCTTAAAAAGCTACTTACATTTGACTAAAAAAGCATGCATAAAAACCTTTTCGCTGTGCTCATGCAGGGTAGAATACTGCAGGTTCCCCTGGATTTATGTGTGTACAGGGCTGCAGACAGCTTTCCTGGGGCCGAGGACAAAAGTTTTCACCGGGGCCCCCTACCCACGTGTCGGCACCCCTGCGAGACTCCCCACCCCCCACCCCCCCCGTTTTCTCTTAAACTCTCCCCTTCTCATGCACCACCTTGCTCTCTCACACTCCTCCGTCATCCTTTCCTTCCCCCTCTCTGTCTCTCATTGTCCCCCACCCTCTCTTACATCCCCACTTCTCCCCTGCCTCTTACAGCCCTCTCTCAAACTCCTCCCTATGTATTTCTCTCCCACTCCCCACTCAATAACCCCCCTCCCCAAATACACACAATATGCCCCCTCTCAACAAATACATACAAACACACACGCACACACTAAGCCACCCTCCCCAAATACACACACACACACAATAACCCCCTCCCCAAATACACACACACTAAGCCCCACTCCCCAAATACTGTAGGGGGTCTGGCTGCGGGGGACTTGGCTGCCAGTTCAGAGCTTTTGATGTCAGCACACACCCGGCGTCTCTCTAATGCCGGTGCGCGCCGGAAGCTGAGCCCAGCTTGCTTCCGGCGCAACGCTAACGTCAGAGTGGCCCAGCACGCACCAGCATCAGAAGCTCGGCATGGGACAGTCAGTGAAGGAGGCCTGCAGGTGGGGGAGAGCCGGGCCCGGCGGCAACAAGAGGACCGGCAGCCGGGTCCCCCGCAGCCACTTGTTCTGAGGCCATTCCCAAGGTAAGTCAGTAGTTATTTTAGTGAGGGCTTTTTCAGTGGAGTGAGCAGTGCGAAGCCAGATTGTAGAGGGTCTAGGAGAGAATAGGAGGTGAGAAAATGGAGCAAGCGAGAGAATACAAGATGTTCAAGGAGTTAACAGGCAAAAGGCAAGAGGGAGCCAGGACAATAGTTAGTGAGACAGGTAGGGTCAAGCTTGCGGTTTTTGAGTAATGGTATAACTATTGAGTGTTTGAAGAAGGATGGAAAGGTACCAGTGTAGAGGGAGGAGTTTAACATTTGTGTGAGCGTGGAGATTAGGAGCAATAGGCTTGAGGAGATGAGAGGGAATGGGGTCGAGAGGGCAAGTGGTAGATGTGCAGAAGCATTGCTGGTATTTCATGCATGCACACATACATTCACGGTACTCAGGTCCCAGCCCTAGGACTATACACACACCTCACACCTCACTGTCCCTGCAGCTGGAACGTGTGATCCCCACCAGGGGGCGTAGCTATAGCCTGGGCGCCCGCTCTCCCCCCTCTGTCGGCGGCACATTGCGAGGCCTGAGATGGAGGAAGGACAGAGGGAAATCCCTTCCTCTGCCAGTGGGCGGAGCCTGGGTCAGGGGGCGGGGCCCTGAGATGCAGTAGAGAGGACAGAGGGGAAATGCCTTCCTCTGCAGAGCCTCTGTAGGTGGGGCCTAGGTCAGGGGGTGGGGCCTCAAGTAGAGCAGCGTGGGGCTGCAGCCTGAGAGACAGGCTGGGAAAGGTGAGAGGGAGGGGATAAACAGACATGAAAGGGAAGAATAAAGGAAGGGACAAAAAGAGAAAATTACGTACAAGAGAGAAATACATGAGAGGGAAAAGAAAGAAGAGAGAGAGAGAGAGAGAGAGAGAGAGAGAGAGAGAGAGAGAGAGAGAGAGAGAGAGAGAGAGAGAGAGAGAGAGAGAGAGAGAGAGAGCAAAGAGAGAGGAAAAGAGAGAGCAAGCAGAAAAAGAGCAAAGAGAAAAAAAGAGCAGGGAGAGAGCAGAGAGAGAGATAGAAGAGAGAGAGAGAGAGAGAGAGCAAAGAGAGAGCAAAGAGAGAGGAAAAGAGAGAGCAAGCAGAAAAAGAGCAAAGAGAAAAAAAGAGCAGGGAGAGAGCAGAGAGAGAGATAGAAGAGAGAGAGAGAGACCAAAGAGAGAGAGACCAAAGAGAGATAGAGAGCAAAGAGAAAGAGAGACATGAGGGGGAGAAAAGTGAGAGAGAGAGAGAGAGAGAGACATGAGGGGGAGAAAAGAGAGAGAGAGAGACATGAGGGGGCCCTGAATTTTTTTTGCCCAGGGGCCCGCACATGTCTAGCTACGCCTCTCATACACACACACACACACACACACACATAAATCTATATACGCACATACAGTACACACATATATATATACACACACATACATATACACATACTAAACGATACATTCGCAACTGTAGATTTATTTTAAATAAGTAGTATGTGCCGAGCACGCGCCTCCAATCACACATCATTGTATTTTATCAATCAATTTGTACTTTCATGTTTATGATATTTATGGCATGAAACACACAGTAGTTTCACTTATAACGCGTGTGCTTGGCACACAGCACCTTTTTTTATGAGTACTGGCCATCCTTGTGGGTGCTGGCTGCAGTCCCTGGATATTAACATAAGGCTACCCTTGGCAAAATACTTGCATTTTCCATGCATGCTATTAACCACCAAAAGTCAAACCAGCAGCACTAAGCAGATGTCCTGGACATGTGTGAGCCGACCCCGACATAGCGGCTGGACTCTTTGCTGGGCTCGGCTCTTAAGACATCTCTTCCGATGATAGTCCCAGCTCCCCAAATGCAGCCATCCTCCTTGTGCACAGTACAGTACCAGGAGCCAGACTGTTCATCTGAGAACACTTTTCAGGTACTGGACACATAGCTCGCACTGTCTCTTGCCACAATGTTATTGTTATGTTTTATTTGTGTGGCACCAACATATTCCGGTGCGCAGTATTAGTGGGATGCAGGAAAATAACTCTATATAACAAAAGCGTACGTGTTAAAGAGGCAAATAAAGTGCTTATTTTATTGAAATATAAATATTTTCTGTTATTGTTGCATAGGATAGAAGCAAGGGGTCTCCGGAGCTGAGCCCCATTCATTTCAGATCCACAGACCCCTTGCTTCCAGAGATACTTTCCTCCAAAGCTTTGCCTTACGTGGACCAATAAGAAGCTGCACCTGATGAGATCACGGCCTCTTGTTGCCTCGCAGGACGCGGGAGCTTTCAAAAGCGCCCATAACGTGAACCATGGTAGTCAAGCGGAGCAGCTATCTGCACCCCCCTACGGAGATAAGTATCTCCAAAACCAGGGGATCCCCGGAGAAGAAATGAATGAGGTTCAGCTCCGGAGACCCCCCAGCTTCAACCCTGTGGGATTGCCTCTTTAAGACAAACTGAGACAATAGGAAGGAGGTCCCCATTCCCAAGGAACTTACATATACGTTTGTCCATCTCAGTTTAGATACATCTCTATGCACAGGTTTGCAGACAATGTTGAGCACCAATGAACACCCATGCATAAGGTTTCCACAATTCTTCATCATGGCTTTCCATACCATTACACTGACACACTATGATCCGGATGGGCTAACGTTTGAGATCTATAAACTTCCCGTACTACTGCGTTTGTAAAGAACGCGAGAAGGTGAAGAATGCGTGTCGTTCTCCAGCATGACGAGGGCTGAAATAACATATTTCATAAATGACAATGAGTGAGATCCGGCTTTAATCCGTTCAAATATATAGCTTTCCTACATAAGAAAATGCAGCACGGTTGCTTCTTATTCGACTGTTTCCACGCACCCTTTCAAGGCCTTTCCCTCCCCCCCTCCCCCACCTATCAATGAATAATAAAAATACGGGAACGTTATAAAAGCAATATCTTTGTTGTGTAGATATGGAGCAATTGAGAATGGGTGCTGGCATAAGGCATCATTTCAGAAGTATGACCGGTGATTAAGAAGGTGGTATCTAGTTAGGATGACCACATTTTTCACACTCATGACTGCACGTGTGAATGGCGAGCGTCGACTGCGCATGAGCGATAAGCTCTTTCCGGTCGCTGGTGCGCTGGTGCAATCCGCACTTGCTGACCGCTCGTTGCGCATGCGCGGCCTGCAAGTGCCGATCGCGCATGTGCACCCCGGTGCCAGTAGAAAACCGGGACCGTGGCCCGAAAAGTCGGGACAGAGGCCTTAAAACCAGGACGTCTGGTCACCCTATTTCTGGGTTGCATCAGGTCATAACTGGTTGCTTAATATTGTTCCCTCGTTTGCATTGGTTGTAATTGTGAAGTTTGCAATGCATCACATGGCCGGCCCCCTGGCCGTGATAGCGTTCAACATTCCACATTGGTTTTGTACTCGGCAGCAAAGCGACTAACGTCAATTTGATCGTGAATTTGGGGGTCATTCCCTAATTTTTCCCTATTGATCGTGAATGAGATTGTCAAGGTCAACTTCAATCTTGCACTAGAGAGATCTCCTGTTCCACTGTAATTTAAAGCACCACATAGGAAATGTGGCCCAATGTGTTATCCGACTCAATGTGTCAAGTTCATTTTGGAACAAAACTAATGCACCCCCTATTATCCATTTCCTATTTTTCTCAGCTATTTGCTAAAAGATATAGCTGTCTGTGAGTTGGTTAACTGGCTCTGCACTTCTTTAACCTGGGATGTGCTGAAAAAGCTGTGGATACGGCCAGGGCCACTGACCGGTGGGAGGGGGGGAAGCTGGGACTCGCGTCCCAGGTCCGGTGAGTCAGGCGGCACGGGGGCTCTGCTGGTTGAACTGCTGTCGCATGACCCTCCATGGGCTGTCTCAGGCCCACGTGTTCCTGCTTCCTCCTCCAGCCCTCCATATCAAGGTAATCTTCACCCGTCCTCCGTCAATCCCCCTCCTAGTCCCCTTTGCGTGTCATTACCCAGAATTCTCTGCCTCAAACGTGACGTATTTATTATGTGTATTTCTACTGTTGTAGAATTTGGCGCGCGCTGCGATAGCATCCTGCTCTAAAAAAAAAACCATCGCCACCTTTTAGGTGACGGATAAAACCAGCGCAGAAAACCGCCAAGACAAGAATGCGCCAACATGCAAACGTAACTCTGCCCTAACGCCTCTCACTCACGCCATAAATCCCTCATCTCGTTGCAGACAGATTAACCCAATGGGGCTTTCTGTGCGGAGGCGCAAAATCAACGCTATCACACTTTATGGAATAAAGCCCATATAATCTACCACAGGGATGCTCAACTCCAGTCCTCAAGCACCCCCAACAGGACAGGTTTTCAGGAAAACCCAGCTTCAGCACAGGTGGCTCAATCAGCAGCTGAGTCAAAGACTGAGCCTCTGATTGAGCCACCTGTGCTGAAGCAGGGACTGATTGAGCCCCCTTTGCTGAAACAGGGATATCCTGAAAACCTGACCTGTTGGGGACAGGGGGGGGGGGTTTGAGGACTGGATTTGAGCACCCCTGGTCTATCAGACAATAAGCCGTCTATAGCCAGCTGTGGAAAATAATTCATCGCCTGTCCAGCTATTTCCAAGAGCAATCTTCTAATAACGCGCTTCTTAAATGAAACCCGCTCTGGGGAAACAGACACGTTGACTAAAAGGACTAAATATTTGAAAAGGAAACTTCCCCTCTCAGCTCATTATATAATCAGACCTCATTCGTACCACGGGGTCGTCCTCTGCCTCTTTAGTAAAAGGTTGCGTACGTGCTCTAAAGCTCCGTGCATAACTTAGGGGCTATTAAAAATCCATATGACTTAATACCTGCTCATGGAGAGGCAGGCAACATCATTATTTTCCATTTCTAGGCCGTCTTTCAACTGACGGAAATCCTGAATGCATCGCTGGCAGAAGGGAACCGAGATACAGGAACTAACCTGCGACTGATTCCTTTGTTCTGCAAGGGTTAATCCAGCATCCAATCATTGCTGAGGTCAGCATAACACTCTGTGGGTCTTTAAAGCTCAATAATTACCCGCGTTTTATGACGTAGGGGAGCGTAACTAATTCTGTAAAAATGTCTTTGCTTGAAAAGGAAGGGGGGTCTCTTGCAAATTATCAATGTGTGGTCGAGTCCCGAGCATAGTTACTAAATGAGGTCAGACCTGTACTATTGTCCCCTGCGAACACAACACTGTTTCTTAGCTCCATTTGTCAACGGAAGTTTGCATAATTCTCTGACTGCACAGCCATGGATCTGTAAGACACTCACTGTAACCCACCAAAGCATGAATTCTTGTAGGCTGAAATGATGACTTGTTTTTGCCACTGTCTTACTGAACCATGAAATATGTACACACGCTTCAGCTAAGTGTAATTAACCTCTTGGAAGTGTCCATTAACAGTTCATTATCCTATTGCCTGGTCAACAGTGCGAATAGAGGATGTTTGCTGACATACAGTCAAATATTCTGCGCTCTTTTCCTCTCTTTGTGATTCAAGAGAATCTAGAAGCCATCATCAGAGAGTGATACCTGAAGTGGTAATCTCCAGGCAAGGTTAAACGGGGGGACACTTTGAGCAGAAATTCCTATTGATACATAACTGTTCCTGTGCCTATGACCACTATTTATGAATGGGGAGAACTGTATCTTCACTCCCCTGCTGAGCTCATTATTGATACGCCATAATCCATTTTTCCTTCCCCGGAGAGATTATGAATGTGCTTTATTCTGACATTGCTCCATGTGTATCAGCAGCTTGGAAAGTGATTATAGGGAATAATGAGATCCGTTAGGGAGTTCTTTCTTGATTTACATACAATAATTGCATACCTGCCAACTAACTTTAGGAGTTATATGGATCTAGTCTTTCTTTAGATCTTATGCTGTTATGCCAAAGTTGGGAATATAAAACCAAGGAGTGGATCAATATCACACTGTTGACCAGGAAAGAGTCTGTTGTTAGGCTGTACAATGGATGGGAAAACCACCAGGTTGTGTAAACCAGCATGGATAAGAAATCTTGCATGCGTTCCATGACATTTAATAAACCTGGTTCTTGTATTATGGTTTTATATATATTATGGTATAAGGTATATTATATTATTCTTATTATATGGTTCTTATATTCTTATAAACTCACTTCATCAGATTGGTCACGAAACGCGTAGGGTCACGGTTTCCCGCACCGGCCTGGCTGTCGGACCAACAGATCTCCTGGACTCTCTTCCCCTGCGCTCGACGGAGAAGTGCGCGTGAACAGTGACGTCACCGGAGCGACCGCTCGACTCGACAAGCTGGGAAGGGAGAGACGAGGTGCGCGATGCATATACACGGGTCTACCCGCCCCAAAAATGTGAACGCTTGCATTTACTTAGAGCATTGTGAGTTGTCCTCCACTTAGCTTCCATATTTTCTTCAAATGAAACTGTGTTACGCTATGGGCGTTCTTGCGCTTTTCTTTTCTTCTTTTTCATACATATACACAAAGAAAAAAGAAAACAGCGCAAAATCTCATGTGTAGTATGTATAAAAATGTATGGATATATCACAGTGGCATCTACAGCAATATCCCACATCAATCGTCCGATACCACGGGCTGTGCACGATGAAGTGACCAGGATCTCCTTTCCATGAACCACCGACTCCTGCTGGAAATGGTGTCGGTCTGCTGGGCTTCCCACGGTGTTAGCGCTGTAGCGTGGTCCCTCCACACTGATGGCGAATGCCAATTACACGTGCCAGAGTTTTGGCGGCTGCCGATGACGTCACAGGTTTAGTCGCTGGTTGTCGCGACCCGCTGGATGTTATAATCAAAACGTCCTGTATAGCCGTATACGCTGAATGCAGTAACAGTGTGTTCCTGGTATGTCCAAAAATGCAAAGCTTGCACTATATTGCTACAATTCCTACGCGTTTCGTAGTCACAGCTACTTCTTTAGGGTAGACCTGTAGAATACTAATGCTATAGATTGCTGAGCCATTATATACACTGTTGTTTTCTATCCAGCACTGATTTTTTAATATACAAAGTCACTTTATATAAGGTTGTTCCAATTTATTATTCACTTATTTATCACTTTAAATAGAAGTAGTGTATTTATATAATTTATACACTTGATTATATACATTTAAATATCACTATCTGGCGCGCTGCGGTTTTTCTATTTTTTTATCACTATATATATATATGTACATGATGGGCAAGGTACAGTTAATTGATTAGTGTCTACGGTGCCGAGATTGCAAGAGCACCATTAGACCCACAAGCATTTAGGAGGTTGATCCCCGTCCTCGTCTTCCTCTAGCATCTTCCTCCAACTTTCATACTAATTGTGAAATGTATTCATAGGGCTTGGCCTCACAATATCTACTCCTTTCATTTGTCCTGGGCCCCAATATTTCACGTGGTATAGCCAGCCTCACACTGATCCAAAAGGTTGAAACAGCTGTCTGTGAGTAGGTTTACTGTCCATGCACTTCTTTAACCCAGGCTGTGCTGAAAAGTTGTGTAATGCAGCAACCCATGTTAAAATGGATAAGCCAAGAGTGACACACTGTGCTCATGTGCATGTCATTACCCAGAATCCTTGGCTGCAGTGGAAGCAGCGTTATTTTTATTTATTCATCTATTGATGTCATTGATGTCATTTCATTTATTTTCCTTCCTCACTGTTACGCGAATGAATAGTTTACTAAATATCCTTATTCGTATTTAGTTTCTTTTTATGGTGTGCTGGGACATGCTTGGCCTGAGTACACCCTTGATGTTGGGTAGGGTAACAGCTGATTACGTGTCAACCTAGAACAACAGTAATAAATCGCTAGAAATAGGAAAACAGTGAGTGCCTGCTCAGGGGCTAGCAATCTATTATCCCTAACCTATTCACAGCATGGTAACCTGCACAGAGCACACAGAGGTCACCGGGTCAAGGTCATGTACACAAAGAATGACTGATCCGGAAACCATTCCTGGGAGAGTTGGGTTTCCAATGGGATCCATGCTAAATGTGTTTAAACAAAATTAAATCATTTAGGTCAGTTGGGCAGTCAGTAAAAAAACGAATTCAACTCTGACTGGACACAGTTATTGTTTGTGTTTCCCAGCAGCACAGTAATTGTTTTCTTTAAGTACATACTGGAATTGTCATCTGAAAAATAAAAATGCATAAGATTTATTACACAGCGAGAGCTTTCTTTCCTGGAGAAGTATTCTAAAAATATGGTTTTCATCGTGCTTATAAGAAGTTGGGTTGGGGGGGGGGGGGAAGAAGTGTAATTAATTACACCCTGCAACATTGTGCTGATTGAATCCATGACCCCGACACTTGTAAGGTCATCAAGTGATAGATTAGTGCTGCATAGAATATCAGGAACGGCGTTTGCAATGGGAAGCTCATTATATGAGATGTCGGGTCATGTAAATCAAAAGAAACAAACACAAACATCCATCAGCAAAAATGCAGATAGTGATTACTGGCAACGGAGTGAGCTTGCAGTATAATGCGAAATGGATTTCCTCTGCTGCAAATACGGAGGCCGAGAAAGGGAGGCCGAGAAAGGGAGGATGAGAAACGGAGGCCGAGAAACGGAGGAAGAGAAATGGAGGCCGAGAAACGGAGGCCCAGATTGGGGGGCCGAGAAAGGGAGGCCGAGGAACGGAGGAAGAGAAACGGAGGAAGAGAAATGGAGGCCGAGGAGCGGAGGCCCAGATTGGGGGGCCGAGAAAGGGAGGCCGAGGAACGGAGGAAGAGAAACGGAGGAAGAGAAACGGAGGCCGAGGAACGGAGGCCCCGATTGGGGCGCCGAGAAAGGGAGGTCGAGGAACGGAGAAAGAGAAACGGAGGCCGAGGAACGGAGGCCACAGGCCAGGGTTTTTTTTCCCCCCCAAACTTTATTTCTGCACGATTTGTAATTGGAACACGGAATAAAGAAAAAGGGAAGACAATACCACGAAATATAATGGATGTATATTTTTATATTTGTATAGCGCCCACAGTGTGCTCGGGGCTTTACAAAGACAATGCAGCACATGGAATTATAATAATACAATAAGCGCAGCAAAGTCAGACAATAGGAAAGGAGATCCCTGCCCCGGAGAGCTTACAATCAAGTGTAATGGGGGATATGCTATATACATGTTCGGGGACGCTGAAGCAGGAGCCCATACATGTCTTGGGATAATCCTTACACATAATACGAGTTTGGAATTTAGGAAGGGGGGGGGGGAGGAGAAGGAGGGGAGGAAGGGGGAAAGGGGATTCTCTGGAGGAAGGAAAAAGACTGTCAGTTTGGTCCCCTAAAGAGGGGGTTCTTCCCTCTCGCTGAGCAATATATCACACTGCAGCAATCATACCCATCAATCCCTGATTACAGTAATATTGATGAGCACCCATATAGACCAGCCCTCGAAAATGGGGTACAGTCCTCCCTCAGGAAAGAGGCTGATACGTTCCATTGGTCAAAACATTCCGAACGCACAGCGGGTAGGGAGGCCACCCCGGATTTCAGCCAATGCGCTGCTACGCAACAGCGCGTGGCCGCGAGTATGTCGGTCATTCATCTCTTTTCTGCCCTGGAGAGATCCGGAGGCATTCTGTGCAAAAGGGCGGTCACAGGGTCGGATCTCACGGAGGAGCACAGGATCCTATTTATCAGGGAAACCGTTTGGGAACGTAATGGCTTTATGAGAGGGCAGAACCCCCAGACGTGGCATAGGGAACCGTTATGCCCACCGCCTCTATATTAGCAAGAGGTTCCATTGACCTTTGGCCAATAACTTCTGAATATTTTGCTCAAACATGTCTAGGTGCTAGCAAACTTTGCACATGTCACTATGTTCAAACAACATCCAGACCATGAAATAAGGCGGGGGTGACCAACACCGGTTCTCAAGATCCTCAACAAGACAGGTTTTTAGGATATTCCTGCTTCAGCACAGGTGGCTCAACCAGTGGCTCAGTCTTCGACTGAGCCACTGATTGAGTCACCTGTACTGAAGCAGAGATAGCCTTAATCCTTAACGCCTGACCTGTTGGTGGCCTGGAGTTGGACACCCCTGAAATAGGGCTCTCTCTCTCGCAAGAAAAAAATTTAAAAACAGATTTCAGGCCTTGTAATTGAGTTAGTCTTTTACTGGGGGGATTTTTGTAACTGCAGATTTGTCTTTGGCGAAAAAAAGGACACATTTTTGCATTGTTCATGAACTTGTTCGAAAAGTTCACACAGCTCTACTGAGGAATACAATGTTAAATGATGCTCCTAAGAGATTTAAAACGTGTCTAGATTATTTGTGTTGCATTCAATTAAAGTGGCAATCCAAGCGGGTCAACCCCATTCATTTCAGCTCTGGAACCCCCTGCTGCCAGAGACTTACCTCCGCAGGGGGGTACCGGTGGTGTCTACGCTCAGCTATCAGGGATCACATAATGGCGGAGTTTCAAAGTTCCCGCATCCTGTGGGCAGATAAGAAGCCGTGACGTCATCAGGTGAGACTTCCTATGGCCCGTGTGACGCGGGAGCGTCAAACTTTGCTGTGATACCTGGCTCCCGCTTTGGAGGCCTGTATCTCAGGAAGCAGGGGGTCCCCGGAGCTGAAATTAATTGGGGTTTAGATTCGGAGA
>NC_134498.1:36249589-36284589 GCF_040206685.1 Ascaphus truei
CGTGGAGAGTAGCAGCAGACCTCAGGATACTCAGGAAACACAGGCCTCTGCATGGATATTAGCAGCAGGCCTCAGGGTACTCAGGCCTCTGCATGGAGATAGCAGCAGGCCACAGTATACTCAGGCCTCTGCATGGAAAGTAGCAGCAGGCCTCAGGAACTATTAACGAGAGTAGAGAGGTTAGTACACAAGGAGACAAGCCAAGCGGCTTGTGGCAGAGACAGTAACGTCCAGAGAAGGATTATGCTCAGCCGAGAGGGATTGTGGGAATGCAGTACTTAAAGGCCAGCAGGCCAATCTCAGGAAGAGGGTGTGAGGGCACTGCTCCAATGACGGAGTACCAGGCTAGGTTGCAGTGATAGCCCGCACAGCTGCTGTTGATTGCAAAGAGGGAATTTAGTGAGAACAACAGCACCCTGCAAGGCTACGAGAAAAGCCAGGAGTGGATTCCTCACAGACTGGTTGTTGTTTTTTTTTTTGCTCATGTATTGGAGCAGGTGTTCTGGTGGGGCTTTAAGTGCAGTTGGCTTGTATCCCTTCTGTCTGAATGATTCACTCAGGGTTATGAGGTGTCTGTTTCTGCCTTTAGTGTCAGAGCATATGTGGTCATATCTCCTTTTGTCTCCCCTGTAACTCAAACACGAAGGAACGGATTGTGCTCAAACTTAACACAAACACTCCTCTTGCCAAGCCGACCTAAAATCCCGAATTTCAGACAGATTGGTGAATTTGTGAGAGAGTTATGAGCATCTGAAAATTTGGGTTTATAATGGAAGTCTCGATCAAACCATAACTATGCATCCATAATATATATTTACTTACTGAAGCAGAAAGAAAAAATGACCTGTTTACTAACTGTACAGCCCATAATTCTACACAACCACCACATTTTGAGGCTGAGCAAGAGGATTAGCTGCTGCGGTCTTTCTGTAAGACGGACTGAGCCCCGCTGCTTAATCTTAGAGGTAAGAGGCAGTTATGGAGGCAGCACTAATCATGTGGGTTTTAAATCAATCACGTCAACAGTAACATGTGGAAAGCCAGATTCTGAAGATCTGCTCATTGGTCTCTGCTGTGGTCCAGGGTGTTGGCACATCTCCAAGGAGAAAAAGAAATAAGACTAATTCTGCACTGACCTCCTGAAGGGAAGAGAAAAAAAAAGTACTTGAAAGCTGAATTCTAATCCCTCTTGTACAGAAAGTGCCATAAACATATATTTCAACGGGGCTGCATATTTGCATCTAGAGTTTATATGATGGTTATATGATGTTAAACCCACCACGTTGCCTCAATCGATCAAGGATCTATGGGTCAATTTTTCTCAGCTTTACCATTATCTTGTTTAGCGGCAAATGGGCCGGGCTTAGCTTTTGCGCGGCACGCTGGCGGCGGGGCCCCTCCTGTGGAAAAAGTTAAAGGTACTTACCTGGAGGAGCCGGCCCTCCTCCGGGAGCATGGGACGTCACGTTGCCATGGCAACGTGTCATCATTTGACATCGGTCCCCATGGCAACACGATGCTACAGGAGGAGGGTCGCTCTGGAGAATGTAAGACACACACACACCTCGGGGTGAGAGGCGGTCCTGGGGCCCGGAGCTGACATCCTCCAACTCCCCTCTCCGGTCAGGTGGCAGTTGGATCCCAGTGCTGACATCCTGCAAGATCCAGACCCTGGAATAGGGGGAAGAGAGGGGGAGAGAGGGTTTGTGTGTGTCGCAAGCATTTTGCACATCTCGATGATAAGCCAACGTATTGATTGTTATCGCTGTGCATCAGTTTTATCCGGTTTTCAGCTTCTTAATATCAGCAGGGTGACCCTTCAGTGAGCATGTTGAATCCATAAGCATAACAAACATGTATTTATTGCACAGAAAAATCCAGTTGAATATGTCTATTCATAGCCTTGTTAAACTAGTAACCGGTTTCCAATGACCACCTTTGTAAATTGATAAAACAGCAATAAAGAGAGGAATAAAGAAAGGAATTTTCATATTTTTTCTCTCTTAGAGCTATATTTACTGAAGGTCGATAGTGTTGTGCAAACATGTGGCGTCAAAAAAGCATTTCTTGTTTCTATAGCAACCATTTGCAAAGTCACATCCCCTTCCTCTTCTGAAACAGGCTCTGGCATACCTCATTATGAGCCCAGCCCTCTCTCTAGCAGTGCACCAATTGTATCTAGTGACTGCCTGGTCACATGATCTTCCCCACAGAACTTTGCATCTTTGGTCCTCTTCTGCTGCACTGACAGACATTTAGTGAACCCCTCGAGCCGAATCTTCACCGATTGATCACAGGAGAACGGATCGGTTGGCAAATTAACTAATTACTTATCATTGTGTGGATTGTATTGATGCACATATTAAAGGGGAAAAAATAAAAAAACCGGCAGCTTGGATAGCTGCTTTAAAGGAAGCTACAAGTTGACAATAAATAGGTGTGTATCCAACATTAAAGTTACATTGTAGCAGATGTTCTATTGGTTTGTACCATTTCCAAATATATTTTGCTCTGAATAGCCCTTACAGATTTTATTGACTTTTATATCCCTGTTTATGTAGCATTTTATACTGTCAACTATATGCTGTTCACACACAGATCTTTTTTTAAGTTGACTCAAATGAACAGAACAAAAAAATAGCTATGCCTCAAAATACATTTAAAATACATACAAAGAAGCATATTTACAGAATTAAATAAGTATCAAGAGTACCTGAACCTTCCATCGGACAAAATACGTACAAGAAAATTAAATATCTGATCAGATAAAGCAGGCTCAAACTCCAGCCCCCCAACAGGTCAGAGTTGTCGGGATATCCCAACTTCAGCACAGGTGGCTCAATCAGAGGCTCAGAGACTGACCCTCTGATTGAGCCACCTGTTTTGAAGCTGGGACTGATTGAACCACCTGTGCTGAAGCTGTGATATCCTGAAAACCTGACCTGTTGGGGGGCTTGAGGACTGGAGTTCAGCACCCCTGAGATAAAGAATATAAACAGTAAAGCACACAAGTAAACATTTTTAATATTTAGCCAAAACAAACACAGATGATAAAAAAAAAAAAAACATTTTCGTTGCTGTTTCCCCCCTCTGTTGTTACTCCCCCCCCCCCCCCGAAAAGTTTTAATAAAATTCAAGTGATAAAAACAACACAAAAAAAACGTGATTCAGTTTCCTAAATCTTGGGACAATGCGCTAAGATTGTATCGCCTTTCAGGCTGCTCATGTTTTCAGGGATCTGCCGATTCCGAAAACTGTGAATTCAAAACCTTGCTAAACCGTGATAACCCTGTAATGGTTTGGGATCCCAGAGGAATAACTGCATTGGAAGGCACTTTTAGGTTTGAAGCAGGGAGTCTCTGGAGCTGATTTCAGCTCCGGGGACCTCCTGTTTCCCGAAATACTTATCTCCCATATGGGGTGCCGGTAGAGACTCAGATCAGACTATTTGGGGTTAGCTGCTTTAAACCTGCCATGTCCAGTGGGCCAATAGGAAGCTGTGATGTCATCCTGTGCATGTTTGTATTTGTCCACGTGACACGGAAGCTTTAAACAGCAGAGAGATACCAGCACCCCCTGTATCTCTGGAAGCAGGGGGCCCCCAGAGCTGAAATCAACACGGTTCAGCTCTGGAGACAAAAAACACGGTGCTTGGCGTCTTCCTTTAAAATAAATGTTTCCCGAACTAATATCTGTGAGTAAGTAGAATGTAACAGCCTAATTGGTTTACTTAGTCAAATGTAACTATGCTTACAGCAAACATTTGCCTGTGTTTCTTTAGAAATTAAACAGGACTTTTTCTTTTTCACGCCTCTCAATGGGGAGAGTTTGCCAATCAAATGTTTTCTTTCTCCTTATCAGACATCCAATAAAGATAAGGGGAAGAAAAAGATAAGGGGGGCCTCTGCCTGTGCAAATTCTTGTTGAACACACATCGACCTTAGAGAGAGAAGCCAGTCGAACGAACCTTGAAAAGTGGAATGAAATTAATTACAGGATTTTAATTTTGTTTTAAAAAATAAAAGGTGGGGGGGGGGTGATCAGTCACCCGGATTTAACCCCATAAACATGTCACTTCCATTGGTCCTTGAAGGGGCTGCCCACCCTTTACCTAACAATGGGGAAGGGGAAAGGGGTAGAAACCCTCGCATCAGCCTCAAATCAAAAAAGAATCGACAACGGTGCAATAAGGGGAAGGAGCAGAATTGTAACAAATAAACAAAAGACACCCTATGGGCAGCACTCGTTGTATGCAAATATGAATTGGTGATAGATTTAAAATTAAAAATGCTTTAATGGTATAATTAAAATAAATGTCAAAATTGTTGAAAGAATGGACAACTGACTGTGGTGACAAAATACAAAAAACAGACAAAAATATATACAATACTTAAACTGAGATCTAGGGGTAGAGGTGGAGTACCCACCTAACTGCTAATTAGCAGAGATGAACAATCAAGGACTAAATAGTCAACCACCTAGTTCAGCAATGACAAGGTTGAAAAGCCTGTAAAATAAATACAGGTGACGGAGAACTACCCATGCAAAGGTATATACCAATGTGCTATGTACAATGGGTGACAATGAAGTGAAAACTCACTAATGGTAGTTAGATAATTCACAATGTAATAAAGTCTCTGATAGTGGGGAGTACCCTCAGTGAAGGGTTAAAGCAAGCCTAGCTATAGAAAAATAGATTTGATAGGCAATGTATTATTTTATAGTGTGCACAAGAGCTCACAAAGTGTGGTGCTTGGCTCTGGGGCACGGATCTGGTCCGTATCCAGTTATAGCCCCCTAATAAATGTGCCACTTAAAAACGCTTAATAATGCCTAACAAAATACACTGATCAGTCTGTGACTATCAATAGCTAGGTGCACAAGAGCTTACAAAATGTATTTTCCAGCTCTGGGGCACGGATCTAGTCCGTATCCAGTTATGGCCCCCTAATTCAAATGTGCCACTATAGCAGATCAGTAAGCAGACTGTGAAAACATAGTGAGCAAACACATAAATGAGCAGAGGGGAGAGAGAATATATGCAATGCAAAAGTAGTCAGCAGCAATTACATTTACACGTGCTGGGTAAGGTGAGGTAATTGGATATGTACTGCATCTCTGTTGGTTTAGTTAAACCCTCGTCAGAGCTGATGCCGCGGAGTAGCGCTAACATATGCAGTTATACCTGCTCAAAATCCTGCTGTCAGGAGAAACCTTATGACATACCTGGTGTCTATTGTATACAGACCCAGTCTCCCTTTACACGCAAGTCGGCACTATACAGTGCCTCTCACCCTCTGCTCGGCATGGAGACATCAATACGTGATGACGTCAGTTCTGTAGCCGCCTCCCACCTATCTTGTGCACACTATAAAATAATACATTGCCTATCAAATCTATTTTTCTATAGCTAGGCTTGCTTTAACCCTTCACTGAGGGTACTCCCCACTATCAGAGACTTTATTACATTGTGAATTATCTAACTACCATTAGTGAGTTTTCACTTCATTGTCACCCATTGTACATAGCACATTGGTATATACCTTTGCATGGGTAGTTCTCCGTCACCTGTATTTATTTTACAGGCTTTTAACCTTGTCATTGCTGAACTAGGTGGTTGACTATTTAGTCCTTGATTGTTCATCTCTGCTAATTAGCAGTTAGGTGGGTACTCCACCTCTACCCCTAGATCTCAGTTTAAGTATTGTATATATTTTTGTCTGTTTTTTGTATTTTGTCACCACAGTCAGTTGTCCATTCTTTCAACAATTTTGACATTTATTTTAATTATACCATTAAAGCATTTTTAATTTTAAATCTATCACCAATTCATATTTGCATACAACGAGTGCTGCCCATAGGGTGTCTTTTGTTTATTTGTTACACCCTTTACCTAACCTGCTTTCTAACCTTCTTGGAAGAGCAGGTGCCTGAAAGGTTCTGTTTCTGGAGACATTGTGCATGAGAAACAAATGATATGTTTATACCATACACACAAACATATAAGATTTAGTATGTTTTACATTTGTTTGCTTGAATTTTTATTAACCTCTCCAGCAAAAAAAAAACTCTATTACAGACAGTGAATTTAACAATTTAAAGCAGCAGTCCAAGTTGCTGTTTTTGTTAATTTTTTTAATTTAATATTTTCCCCCTTTAATATGTGCATCAATACAATCCACACAATAAGTAATTAGCTAAATTGCCGATCGATACGTTCTCCTGTGATCGATCGGCGAAGATTCGGCTCAGGGGTTCACTAAATAGCTGCAGAGGAGTATTCTGCAGTCAGTGGAATGCATGTGCATAATAATATGACAAAGTTCTGTGGGGAAGATCATGTGACCAGGCAGTCACTAGATACAATTGGTGCACTGCTAGAGAGAGGGCAGGGCTCAAAATGCAGGAGACAGATACGCCGGCACCTTTACCCTCTCGAGAACCAAGCAGTCCCCGGAGCTGAAAATAGCACGGTTGACAGACAGGGCCGGCCTGGACTGTCCTCTTACCCCCTTCTGGTGCCGCGTCTCCCGGTATGTGACGACATCGCTTGATGATGTCATGTGACACACAGCCTCTTGCCCCACCCTCACGTCATGTGATGTCGTCAAGGTGGCGCGCCCTGTACATGCCGGCTCGTACTGAGACCCGCGCTCTCCCCCCTGGCCCAACTCTGGTAGTGTCAGTTTAAATGTTGTGGTGGTTAATTTAACTGTGATTACCGAAGAAGAGCGCAGCCTCCAGTGTAGCGGCACCGCCAACACCGCCATTAAGCCGGCCCAGAAAATGGCTGATTTGAGGGACACACATAGAGAGACCATTCAGTTGTTCTCTGTGGAGATGCGGATCCCTTTCCATCTCTCCTTCCTTCCCCTGTGTTACTGCATATTGACCTGCTTAGAATTATAATTGATTTTGATGTTGTTAATTCTGTGCAGTTCTCTACGGTTGTGTTATTTTATTGTTCGTTTGCCGGTAAACACTTCAATAAAACCGATGCTTTTCCAGCCAGTTATTAAACTGTGTCCTGAATTACTTTTACTGGCCTCAACAAAAGCAAACCAGGGAGGTGTTTCCCTGAGCAGAGGAACCAGTGTGATATAATATCACACAAACTATGCCTAGTAAATCACATTTTTGTGTGTGCCATTAATGATACTGCAAGTCTTAAAGAAAACAGTGTAGGGGAAAAGTCAGTAAATTGTCCCTGAAAGGCCTGTGTCTTTATTTGTTCTGTCTTCAGAAATGTATTTACATGCACTGTATTGCTTGGAATTTGTTTTCACGCAACATGATTTGATTTTATAGCACAGATATTACTTAAGTCTAAATGTATCTGTCTCAAAGTCAACACGTGCAATACTGAAGGTACCGTAACTTTGTTTAAAAGGTACATTCGCAGTGAAGTGAAATAATATTAAACGTATTTAGCAATGTGTTCTTTTTTTCATTCCTTATTGCAGATCTCACACTTCTCATTTAACCTCTTCCCTGGCAGAGAGCGTGGCAATTTCTACTCCCTTCCCAAAGAAAGAAGCGAGCAGGTTTTTTCCATGTTCCTGTGCCGGACAGGTCTACTGACACCTTTCTCCCGCCACTGCAGAGGTAAATGAGACGTTTCACAGGTAGTGTTAGGACCTGCATACTGGTCGTGCCGTGACGTGACTGCATCTTATAACGCTTTGGGTTTAACTAAATGACCCTTACTCCTGAGAATACTAACATGGAAGTATTTTACTATGAATTTTCTGTACATTGGATGTAGCATTGAGTATTTTTGTCTTTTGTCTACACATTTGGCCATACCCAGTAGCACTCCTTTTGACACACAAATATATATATGATGAGCTGGGTGCTGGGGTTAGCGCGTGCAGGGATTGTGTCTCCCATTTCCAAAGAAGCCAAACCAGACAAATCTATGCTCTAAAGAGACAATTCCTCCTATGACCAAAGTGAACAAACGCCAGTGATATGTTTAAGGGCTCTCATCTGAGCAATGATGAAAAAATGTACGCAGATCAGACACCTATAGTATTCTAAATGTATTTATTAAAGTGAGACTTGGAAGGGGTGTGATTTCCTCTGGCTCCTCCCTTCTGTGTGATGTCACTGTGTGATGTCACTGTGTGATCAGCGAGTGCTTGTACAGCCAGAGTCCCCCCTCCCCACTTTCCCTTATCTTTATTGGATCTCTGATAAGGACAGGGTGGGATAAGGGGAAAGCAAACACTTGATTGACAAACACTTTCCCAATCAGAGGCCCCTAAGAAATTCAACTGGCCGACTTCAGTATGTGAGATTGCCCCTTTAACTATAGCTACATTTTGCAAAGTCCATGGATTGCATTTGCACCTGTAATCAATGGCCAGCAAACCCATTATCTTCAATGAGAAGAAGCAGCAGCAGACACGCTATTCCACAAAGTATAAGGAATATAAGTAGCTGTCACTCTACATAGGGCTCAGTAAAGGTGGAACGGAAGGATGGGCTTTTTTTTTTTTTCTTCCATCAAATATTATCAATTGCTCAATTAGGGGTGTTAATAATCATAATAATATAATATTTTCCTTATATAGCGCTGACAGTGTGGGCAGTGCTGTACATAGCATTTCCAGGCACAATGAGTCTCTGGTCAATAGCTTGCCAACTAAATTTGTGTTCCCCCATTTCAAGGGCAGTCACATTACCAGTGAGCAATTTCTTCAGCCCTTCTAATTCCCCAAATAATGATAGGCATTATAGGGCTCGTGTACTAAGCAATGCAACTGGTGCAGAGGAATCATGGGTGCGCCTATGCAAAATAAATGTTTGTGGTGGCGTACAGAAAGGGACTGCGCAATGCGTACAGATGTTAATGGTATGTAATTAAAAAATAATGTTTCTGTACCCCCCCCCCCCTAAAAAAGAAGAAAGTGAATCAAAATTGTCTGCCAAGTTCAACGTGGCATAATTCCTAAAAAGTCTGGTGTTAGCGCAGAATTAAGTTGCTATGAATCAACCCAAAAATGTATTTGATGCAGCACAGATGTTTAATTATATAGGTTAACAAAATGTGTTATCTTCGCAGAATGGCTATTCCACATAATATTGCACCAATAATGTATGTTTACTAATACTAGTGCCATTGGCATATGAATAAATGTTGTTTTACACGGAAATCCTACAGGCTATCCCTGCTCAGCTGGAGATAACCAACAAATGATTAGAAATGACACCATTGTGGCGATGTATTGTGGATTTGCGATCATATGCTTCAGCACAGATTAGGACAGTGGTGTAACGACTGGGCCGCTGAACACTGCAACGTGTCGTCCAGGCGCAAATTGGGCCCGGCGTGGCCAGAAATCGTGCCCAGCCTCGGTGTGAGCTGCTGGTGGGGCCTCTGCTTGATGCGGGGCCATCACTGCAGCTAATTTATCCTCCAACTGCACATTTTGTACGTTTTGCTCGCCCGCAAGTCTGCCCAGTCTTCCACTGCAGCAGCTGCCACGCTGACACGGCCGGGACCAGAGTAGTCCTATCTGTCCTCCCAAGGTAACATTCTTAGAGGGGATGCTTAGGGGGATTGAGAGAGTGTATGTGTCTGTAGAGAGATTGAGAGTGTGTGTGAGTGTAGGGGGATTGAGGGTGAGGAGGGGGGTTAGGGTGAGGAGGAGGGGGGTTAGGGGGGTTAGGGTGAGGAGGGGGGGATTGAGGGTGAGGAGGAGGGGGAATTGAGGGAGAGAACAGGGGATTGAGGGTGAGGAGGGGGGATTGACTGAGGAGGGTGGGATTGAGGGTGCGGATTGGGGGATTTAGGGTGAGGAGGAGGGGAGATTTAGGGTGAGGAGGAGAGGGATTGGGGTGAAGAGGAGGGGAAATTGAGGGTGGGGATTGGAGAGAGAGAGAGAGGGGAAAGAGTGAGTGGGGATGGGAGTGAGAGAGGGGGAAAAAGTGAGAGGACTGAAATACATGTGGGGAGTGAGAGTATGAGAGGGGGCGTAAGAAGGGGGAGAGAAATAGAGGGGGGTGAGACTGCATGAAAGTGTGTGGGGTTGTGTGTAAGAGAAAGTGATGGGGGAGCTGGCAAGACTGCAGACCCCAGTGGAAACTCTAGATTTATTTCGCAGTTTTTATATCTTTAAAACATTTGTAAGAGGGCCCTGAAAATGTAGTTACACCTCTGGATTGGGGAGTTGGTTATATGGATCAGTGAAGGAGTTACTTGACACACATTACAATAGAATGTATCAATTTTAACATCATCTCTAAATTTCTCCAGTTTGGTCTGAATTGGGGTACATTTTAGGTAACACAAAAACTTTAAGCATTAGTATGAAACGTTTCTACATTTGGCATAGATGCTAACATATAGTAAATCCCACCCGGGTATTTAATTAACAGATTAGAGCGGGGATTTTCAACCAGTTTTCCAAAGGGGGCTGGATCAATAATAATAATAATAATAAGTGCCTCCAGAGCTTTGTAACGTCATGTTGGATACATTTAAAGACTTACAACTGATTATACGTCTAACATTTTGCAAATGTATATAATCTGGACCATATGTATTTATATTACCTTGGCTAACAAGTCAGCTTCAGTGTGAACAAATTGCACTAAATTGTGTACACAACTAAGTGCAATGAGCAGGAGCAGACAGCCCGTGGGGCCGTTTTAAAGCCCCCCACAGGCTGGATTTGGTCCATGGACCACCAGTTGAAGACCCCTGGAGTAGAGCAATGATTTGCCTGTCCCTTTGGCGGCAATTAAAGTCCATTTATTTTCCCGGTGCTGCTAACCTCCCCGGCAATGATAAAGTTAACACACTCAACAAAGTCTTATGCTTCTTTTAGGCCACGCAGGAGGGATTTACCCATCCTCTGCCGAGTTATTTCCTCAACCTCTTTTCTTCCTTGTTCAAACACAAAGAAATTAATTTTCTGCTCATCATTTCCTTACCCTTGGTACAAATAACAGGATGAAAGTAAAAATAGAATATCATTACAGTGTCAGGTAATGCAGACAAGTGTGACTAATAACCTCAGTGTCATTGATTTAATAATCTAATAACGCTTGTGCACACTCAGCGAGCACATGGGTTCACCAACGCTTGCAGATCCAGATTGAATCCTGGCTGCTGCTGCAGCAGCAGAAGATAAAAATCAGCACTTCAGCAGCAGAGATCAGTGTCAGATCAAAGCCAAAGATAAGAACCCAGTGGCTGCTGTCCAAGAGTGAGGAAGTAAAGAAGCTTGCAGCTTGTCTACTCACTCTTGGATAGGGATATTTTTCTGAGTAGCATATGGGGCAACTGCCTCTGGCCTCACATACACATCACATATCTGACAATAAACTCCAGGTCAATGGTGTGATAACTACCCATTGCTGCTTCTGTTTTGCCAGTTGCCACTTTGGTACCAGGGTGTAGGATCGGCGAATACACTGACTGGATGTGCATCACGCTGATGACCAAGAAATAGTTGGCAGGTGTGATATAGGGGTACTTATACCGTATCTGGCATATTTAGGGATGTCTCCATACCTAGGCAGAATTGCAGTTTGACCGATGTGCGGTTTTGACCAACGTTTTCCTTGGATTTTCCTTTAAAAAATAACTAATGGGGCCCGACTGAAATATGGGGGAAATGTTCCATAAACAGACTCAGCTCTGATGAGCACAGCTGTCATCCCTTTTGTTTCCCAACCTGGTTCTTTTTGATTGACGCCCTTTGTATGGAAAATATCCTAGGCTGTGTTGCTATACCTTGTATTACCCCATAAAGAGCAGGAGTGGGCAACTCCAGTCTTCAAGGGCCAATCAACAGGTCAGGTTTTCAGGATATCCCTGCTTCAGCACAGGTGGCTCAATGAGCTACTGATTTAGCCACCTGTGCTGAAGCTGTGACTTATCGAGCCACCTGTGCTGAAGCGGGGACTGATTGAGCCACCTTTGCTGAAGCAGGGATATCCTGAAAACCTGACCTGTTGGTGGACCTTGAGGACTGGAGTTGCCCACCCCTGATCAAAAGTGTTCTTCCCGCATATACAGGGATATCAAAACCTCTCACCTATTTTATTTCTGTGTAATAGGTGTCCAAAGCTCTGTATGCATGATATGACCATTTAACCCTTAAAGCACTAAAGGAGATAATAATTTCACTTGAGCGTGACGAATGTGCCTGCGCTATAAAACGATATAATATCAATAATCAAAGAGAACAGGGGTAGAGCCAGTGGGCAAAAAAAAAAAACCACGGGTAGAGGCTGACAGGGTTTCATCAAAATGTTAATATCGTGTTCATCCCAGTTTTCTGAACAGAAAATCATTTTAATTGTAAATAAATAACCATCGGACAGGCACAATATAGGGCCCCTTCTAGTTGTTGCAATAAGCAGGACCTCCAATCTGAAACATAAAAAGAGATGGGCTGCCCCATGTGGTGACAAATATATTACTATTGATGCCCCAAATGCTTTAGGGAACCATAGATATGCAGCCGTGTGTTTCTGCGCTGTAAGACACATGTCTTCAAAGGCGTGACGCCGGTGTCCTTGAGATTTCAAAGTAGAAGCCAAAAGCAACGCAGTGTGTTTATGTTTCTGATGAAACACTGAATATTATACTTGTTTGAAAAGAAAGAGCCACGAAGAGGAAGAAGTAAGATATACATTGTTGTGAAGGTGTCTTGCTGTAAAATGAACGCATTATCCTTTTATTACAGGACATGATTTATCTAATCCGGTGGAGTCAATGTCAGGGCAACTGTGGCCATTGAAGGAGTTAAAGCCGCAGTTCAAGCAATATCCTACATGTGTGTTTTTTATTGATTTAAATAAATCAGTTCTGTACTATGAGAAAATACTTGTAGCATTTAAAAAAAAATAAAACAATTTGTAAAGACATTTGTTATGTATTCTAATGTAACAAGCATCTTTGTTCCTATAGAAACCATTTACAAAGTCACACCCCCTTCCCCTTCTGAAACAGCATCACCTTTTTGAGCCCTGCCCTCTCTAGCAGTGAACCAATTGAATCTAGTGCCTGCCTGGTCACATGATCTTCCACATAGAACTTTGGCTTCCAGTGCAGCAGAAGAGGATCCAGGATGCCTTTAGTGAACTCCGAGCCGAATCTTCAGCGATCGATTAGAGGAGAACGGATCGATCAGCAATTTAGCTAATTACACGTCGGTGTGCACATATTGAATGAAAATTTTTTTTTTTAAACGACAGCTTGAACTGCAGCTTTATTAAAATGAAATCAAGTTCTTTTATTGTTTTGATTACCTTCCAGGGATGAAAAGGCAAGGAATGCTGGCAAATTACGTTTCCAGGAATATAATGAAATATTGCCCGTCATCGTTTGCCCCAACTCCTTGCCCCAGTCACAACACAAACTTTTTTAAAAAAATATATACCTCAAGAACTGTTCCAAACATATAAACAGGTGTTGACTCTCTTGCAATGAAGCAAAATGCCAATATTTTAGCGTAATTGGGGAAAGTCCATCATTTCGTGAAAAAATGTATTAGACTGTGGTCAATAACGTACGTGACCTTGTGCATGGGTGGCCAAACTCAGCCTTCAAGAGCCACCAGCAGGTCCACGTTTTAAGGATATCCCTTCTTCAGCACAGGTGGGTCAATCAACAGCTGTCATTTTAACGGAGCCACCTGTGCTGAAGTCGGGTTATCTCTAAAACCTGTCCTGTTAGAGGCTCTTGAGGACTGAGTGTGGACACCCGAGTCCATTGCTATTCAGATGTACCCTACAGTAACTGTGGTCTCTCTCGGTGGCGGATTTAAATGTTGCCACTCACAGGCACTTACCTTTTTGCCGCCCATGACCCCACCGCCTTCTTCTGCAGTCAAATGACGCCGCAACGTCACGTGACGAAGCGTTTCCATGACAACACTACACCATGTGACATCACTTTGTCATGGCATGTGACGTTGCTGCGTCATTTGACGCTGTGATGCTGCGAAAGGAGGAGGACAGTATGAAGGAGAAGGTAAAAGACCTTTATGGCAATCAGCGTGGAAGAGACCGGGGCTCTGTATATGGGGGGGAAAAAATGAAAATTTGCACCCCAAAATGTTGCTACCCTACGCCTGGGGGTAGTGGAAAATCCGCCAATGGTCTCTCTAAAGATTAGTTACACAGTCCTAACATTTTGGTTACTGTAGAGGCCAGTTATATATTAAAATGTAGCAACAGGGTTACACAATATTGGGCGAAAGCCACTTATTCTGGGTTTATTGAGAAAACATACAATAGATGGAGAAATTATACATGTTTTTTTTCTTTTCCTTCTGCTTTGCGCTGTACATTTCTTTGGCTTCAATAAGAACCATTTTTCAGTGAGGATTTATTCTGTGATTATTTCAAAGCATAAGCGGGAATCAATATACCTCTAAAAATTCACATTACTGTAAAAAATGTATCGCATAAATCATTTTTACCCTTCACTATACTTCTAACTTAATGAAACAAGCAAAGGATTTCAATTCGGTTGGAGGAATGCCCAGCCATGCCAAATTTAAGAGATTTGCATTCCTTTCATTACTAAAAAATATTGTCTTATCAAATAATGTTGACTTTATATTAGATTGAAACGGCATAGCAAGCATAGACCATTCCCTCTGGGTTTTCTCTAAGTATGTACTCAAGTTCAAAGAACCAAAAATACAGCTGTATAGCTATAAAACTAATGAATGACACATAGTCCTCAGGTATTTCCATGTTCCATTGTATTTCATGTGTTCAATTGAAAGAAATGTCATTTAAGCGGATCTATATATAAGAAAAGGTGGAATTACCCCACTTTTATTGCCATCCGGAGAGCCATTAAGAATGTGGATTGGTGTAATTGTTTCGTTCTAATGAGCCATATTTTAATTGCAGTGGCTATTTTTAGTATGCAGCTGCAACTCTTAAACGTGTTAGGTTCTCTGGTTTGCGTGTCTCTTCTACGGATGCTTGAGTTTTATTAAAAAGACCTGTTACATATTGATACTGAATATGACCCGTACATATTTCTTCTCTGCGGGGGAAAAAAGGCCATCACTGGAGAATATTTAACAGAATTAGTGGGTTTTGCACTAATGTGCTGGGTATGTGTTAGATACATGTTTGTTATCCATTTGGGAAATTGCTATGACAAGACCAACTAAAGCTACCGAAATATGAACGAAATCTAGATGGGATATGTCCTATTTTGATGGATATTATCCATGTTCCTATCAGTTTGCATCCCCATTTGTTGATTTGGACAGCTTGATTTTCCATCATGCCAATAGGCTTCTTAAGAATCAATGGTGTTAATCATTTTGTCATGACTAAGTTACCAATCACACACTGAAATGACAAACGATATGTATATTGGTTATAATTTAAGTGCACATAAAAAACATGCATGTATATCTTTATGTATGTAGCGCCCACCGCTGAACGAAAGAGACAATACAGTACAGAGAATTATAATATAATAAGAACAAGCAGCAAAATGAGACCATAGGAAAGGAAATCCCTGCCCCTGAGAGCTTACAATCTACACGATCATGTGACTATCTGTTCTTTCACTAATGCTTAAAAGGAAGGGTCCCAATAACCGTGTACAGAAGTGGGACAGAGAGGTGCTCCTGCTCCTGCTTGCATTACCCGGCAATCAATGGATTGAATTCTTACAATATTATAACAATCAGAGCAGATAATGACCTGCTCAGCTCTTCCCAACATGTGTTATTGGGACAGAGGAAGGTTGCAAATAAGGATAATAAATAAATAATGTCTACCAATCTGATACACAAAGCCCTTATACTGTATATCTACAGTACGCTCACTAGAGGTATAGTCAAAAATAACTTTTATTTTATACCGTTTAAAAATTCTCACTATATGTGAGTATAATAGTCTTAAGATACCTAAAAAAAAACAGTTAAAATATCATTCACACATGATCAACATGCTAGATCTGTTGTGGTGGTTGATTGTAGTCCTTGTAATAACCCAAGTCAGTTTTATGTAACCTTTCATTAAATGTTCTACTATTTCTTGTTACAGTTTACAGTATTTTTGTAACACAGTCTTTAAAATACTTTATCTTGTAACAAAAGAAATTAAAAAAAAAAAACATTTATTGAGAAGTTAGGTTACCTAGAACTGAGTTGGGTTATCATACAAAGGACGCCAACCAACCATCAGAGCAGATCTAGCCTGTTAATTGCGTTTGGATAATATTTTAATTGTTTTCATTGTTGGAGACCTTGTAATATTGTGAACTTCAAGGCAAAACATTTCTAATGAGCACCGAGGTGGTTCAGCGGGAAATAAGTAAGTGATGGAAGCATTACTTTGCATGTTAAGGCAGATCTGCAAGTAATAATAATAATTAAAAAAATATATTTATAAAGAAATATATATATACAGCTCAACCCCCGGATAACGCTGTGCTTGGGGTCCAAAGAATCACATCGCACTATAAGCGGATCGCGTTAGAAATAATGTACAATTGTATGCATTGTACAATAAAGTATTTAAGATACCAATAATCGTGTTGTAAATTATTCATAAATACAAAAATTGGGAGCCACGCTTACATCGCGTTATAAGCGGATTCGCGTTGTAACGGATCGCGCTATAACGGGGTTGAGCTGTGTATGTATATATATATATGAGAAATGTTAAAGTTTCATGTGGGGTTAAAGTGTAAAGCTGCTCCAATCCTTTCACATTCCCAGACTCCAGACACAACTCATCAGCCTGCAGTATATTTGTTGAAAACTGTAGCCAAATAGGATTTCCAGCTGCAACTCACTGTGCTGTGTATATTTTACTGGGTACCAACCACATAATAAATACAGCTTGCACCCCAAATAGATGCATAGATCACTGTGCACCAATTAGCAGCGCTGCACTCTGCAGGAATCATGATAAACCAGCCCTGATGGGTCTGTATTGATCTTTCAGAAAATGAATTTAGTACATGTACCACTGGCCAAAGAACCAGTAATGAGCAAGTGACACTAGACATAATAATGATAGCGGTGATAATAATACATGGTGTATTTATATGTGAGAAATTGTACGTAGGCAGATTCGTTACCCGTAATGGGAATGCAATCACACAGCAAAGATGCAAATCTCCTGCATCATTGGTAAATATTTCTTGTTATTGGCATTTTTGGGTATTGAAGATGGGCGTGAAAGTGATGGAATAGATATCCAGAGAGCACTGAAGCCATAACTCTTCTTAAAGACAAATAAGTACGTCAATTATATCATATTTCAAGCTTTACAGGAAGCTCACATTAAGAACTAATTTACACTGTGAATTCCTCCTGGAACTGAGAACCAAGAAGAAACCCGATCTAAGTTAAGAAAAATATATTCTATACGCTTAAGTAGAAATTAAATTCTCAGTATAAGATATGACAGCATATGCCAGGAAAAAACCCAACCTAATAGATCATTAATTAACTTATACAGAGGAGCAAATGGTAGCTTGGATAATTTAATACAGGAAGATCAGGGCTGGCTTCACAAACCGAATCTTTATGCAACTTATTCAGTAATTGAATGACAGATTAATGAAACCTCAAACGCGTCGGTAAATGATGATGGTAATACAATCTAATAAAAAGGTAAGTCATTCTTTGAGAGGGAAAAAATGTCCACGTTATTTATCTCACACTTTGAAGAAGGGCAAAAATGGTGTTCTTTTTTTATTTATCAGCCGCTTAATAAGGTACTAGCGAAATTACAGAAAGCCTGTGTATATGTCAAACTTTCATGACCTTGTAGACCAGGGGTGCTCAACTGCTGTCCTCAAGCCGCCCCAGCATGTCAGTTTATAAGGATATCCCTGCTTCAGCACAGGTGGCTCAATCAGAGGCTCAGTCAAAGAGCCACTGATTGAGCCACCTGTGCTGAAGCAGGGACTGATTGAGCCACCTGTGCTGAAGCAGGGACTGATTGAGCCACCTGTGCTGAAGCAGGGACTGATTGAGCCACCTGTGCTGAAGCAGGGACTGATTGGGCCACCTGTGCTGAAGCAGGGACTGATTGAGCCACCTGTGAAGAAGCTGGGATATCCTTAAAAACGGACCTGTTGGGGGGGAGGGGGGGGGGCTTGAGGACTAGAGTTGAGGGTCCCTGTTCTAGACCAGGGGAGTGCAATCTTTTCCCCCTGCGCCCCCCTGCCGTCTGTCCCCCTCTCCTTGCACCCCCGCCCCCCACTTACCTTGATTCAGACATCCTGGCATCATGACATCATGTTGTCATGGCGATGCGTCACCAGGAGCATCTGACTCAAGGTAAGTAAGGTTTACAGAGGCCCTGCAGCTCCCCCGGCATTAATTTAAGTGCCTTCAGGAAGTGTGCGGGGGCCTCTGTAAACCCTGCACCCCCCGCAGCAAGTCTCACGCCCCCCCCCATGCGCCCCCCACTTTGCACACCGCTGTTCTAGACCATGGTTTGGTCATTGTGATACTTTTACCTCCAGTGATTCTCACCCTCTCCTCAGGATACCCCAGCCTGGCTATAATTTAGGAATAACCAACTAACATTTAATTTCAGATAAGTGCTTGGTAATCCATTGATTACTCCTAAAAATCTGGTCTAGCTGGGGATACCTGGAAAACCAGTTGAAAAACAATGTATTATTCCTCTGCAGTGAACTTTTTTACTGCTGTCCTTTCTGTTTGTTTACAGGGTAAAAGTGAAGGGTAAGCAGGGTGAAGGAGCAGCTCAGTAAGTAATGACCCCGACTCTGAGAACAATGACATTGAGTTGGAAGCACGGGAGCCTGGTTCAATTCCCAGTATCAGCTCCTTGTGACCTTGGGCAAGTCACTTTATCTCCCTTTGCCTCAGGCACCACAGACATAGATTGTAAGCTCCACGGGTCAGGGACCTGTGCCTGTAACATTCCGATGTGCTGCGTACCGCGCAAAATACTGTAATTGTGATGCGCTTTGAATCCCATTGGGAGAAAAGCGCTATATGAAATAAAGTTGTTTGTTCCTCGTTACTTGCAGCTACTGCTATTCCAATTATATCAGCCCCTCAATGTTGACAATGTTTCAGAACACCCTGTATCTCTCCATCAGCCTTGGACACAGTGACAGCCACGACCCTGTATTACTTTGGCAAATGGAATTCAAGCTTTGAAAAGACGCTCTATTTCTGTGGAGTCAGCAAAAAAGTTGCGTGACCAGCTTGACCTTAAAGGCCACCTGCAGGTCAGGTTTGCAGGATATCCCTGCTTCAGACTCATTATGACCGAGTTATCTGTGCTGAAGCAGGGATATCCTGCAAACCTGACCTGTTGGTGGCCCCTAAGGACTGGAGTTGGCCACCCCTGCCCTAAAACAGCTTTGGCAAATAAGTGGTTAAAATACGTGCAAGCCAAACTGTTATCTCTGTCTAATAATCAATGTTTAATTAAATCACCGGAATGACACCAGCGAGATGTGACATTATTGCGTTGTTTGCTCTTCCTGGTGACATTGGCAGAAACCATTCAACGCCTGAAACATTAACCCCTGTGCTGCCATTCGGGGGACCTGCAACGCAGGTTGACCCGAACCACGGTACTCTTGAATGGCGATACGACCCAACAAAGTGAATTTCACTTTGAAAAGCGAAGGTAAAATACGGCGCAGATGCACAAGTGGTTGTTTCATTATCTGGTCAAGGCTGAAGCGACAGATACAAATCGTTCCAATCATATAGTGATGAAAGAGTAATGAACAATGGATTCTTGAGTGAGCACAGGAAGAAAATAATGAATTGCAGTTTAAATGAAATCAGGAGTCAATGAAGTATAGATTACCCTTCAGATGCAAAATTCTACAGTACTTTAAAGCAGCATTTCCCTTCACACCCCCCCCCCCCCTTATTTTTATATACTCCTGTTTATAAATCTGTAAAAATACTGATTGTGTGCCTAACGAAATGGCCGCCTTCTAACTTTGTGCTGGAGTCTGTGACATGCTGCAGCTGATATGTAACATTATGTTACTAAGTGTAACACATTGTTGTTACAGCTTTCAGAGTAATAGACAGTTTGCGGTGTGGAACACAGCAACAGATCTGTTTGTGATACTTTGTTGCCAAAGGGCAGAGCTCAAAAAAGGTGTGTGTATCAGCGCTTTTTTTCAAAAGAGGAAGTGGATGTGACTTTCCAAATGGTTGCTGTAGCAACCAAAGTATTGCAAAAATAATTAAAAATGGCTTTAGGATTTAAACAAAAACGCAGACTGTATTATCTATTACTACAGAACAGATTTTTTTTTTTAAAAACAGTATTGTTCAGGTTTTGCTGCTTGATCACGGTCACTTGGAGAAATGTCCTTTACATGGGCACAAAACAGAGCTACTGTAAATTTCAATCCGACACATTAAAGCCTTTATATAGGTAGTCTATTTTACAAATGTTTAATGTCGTTTATGTTGATCCCTTGGTTTTTACAACTCTATGTATGTGGGTGTGAGGGAGGCCCTGTGCGTGTTTATCACGGGCAGCGGAATAGAATGGGTAATTAATCCAGTCTCAGGTTGCTGGCGTTTGGTTAGTAGTTTATTCATTCAATCTCGCTCGGTGCTGCTGTTTCACTTATTCAAGTCGGGAATGGCCAAGCAAACAATAGGGGCTAATCACATGGCAGTGAGAAGAGGCGGGGGCTAAAAATGACTGAAGAAGTAGCTCGGTGTCTTTGAAGTGGTTACGCCTGGTTCGAATGGCAATGACAGCTCACCTTTGGACCTTGTTCAACTCACTTTATCTCCTTGTTCCTTGGGCAACAACGTTAGATTGTAAGCCTTTGGGATCAGTAATGTCATGGGCCTGCAGAGTTCCATGTACAGTAAATATTATTATGACCTAAATACTGTAGTATGGGCTGAGAGGATAACAGGCTTCCTATCAAATCCCGCATCACACACTCAATTCTCCTCGCGTTTGAAGCTTTACACTCTCCTGCTCCTCCTTGCATCTCAGCTCTAATTTGTCGCTATGGACCATCCCGACTCTTGCGTTCTGCTCAAGGATGTCTTCTCTCTACCCCTTTTGTATCTAAAGCCCTCTTCCGCCTTAAATATTTCTCACTGACTGCCCCACACCTCTGGAATGCCCTTCCCCTCAGTACCCGACTAGCACCCTCTCTATCCACCTTTAAGACTCACCTTAAAACACACCTGCTCAACGAAGCATATGAGTAGCTCCGTGGTTGATACTATACACATCATACATAAACCTTGGCCCCCTGCAGACGCACTTACCAGAACACCCTCCTACTGTCTCTGTACATTCACCCTACCTACCAATCAGATTGTAAGCTCTTCGGGGCAGGGACTCCTTTTCCTAAATGTTACTTTTATGTCTGAAGTACTTCTTCCCATGATCTGTTATTTGTATTATTTGTTATTTATATGATTGTCACGTGTATTACTGCTATGAAGCGTTATGTACATTAATGGCACTATATAAATAAATAAAGACTTACATACATACATACAAGTATCGAAAGGAGGAAACGCAGCCCACCCGCAGTCTGAATTGATCTCTAGACTTTACGAGTGTCACACTTTCCATTCTTACTGGTATCTACTGCATGGCGAACATCTGGTTAATAAGAGGCTTTCCATACTCTAATTGCATAATAAAGAGGTTTTATGCTAGAGATGTGTGCCGTAGAAGGAGGAGGGGAGGAGGCGACATGAGGGGTCCCAGCCAGGCAATAAACGTTTGGAAAAGGGAGGAGAATTTGAAACCAGAAGTCGGCTGAGCTGCTTCTCGTGTAATATGGCAGCCGTAAGCATATAGGTGTCTATATTAAAATGGATAAGAAGAAAAGAGTGACTCACAGTTGCATGTCATTACCCAGAATTCCTGGCTGCAGTGGAAGCACTGCTTGCTAAGCGATAATGGGGAAAGACAGGGTGGTAGACCTGCCTGAGACGTGCAGCCCCTTTTTCCAAAAACAGTGTTTCATTTTAAGGGGATTAAAGATTACCCAGATTTTGAGTTAGATATTGAATTCAGTCTAGTGAACACAAAATATCATATCTGCTGGGTCACTTTAGTTTTTGGCCAGACGAGCTTGATGCCTCCTTGGACGCAGTGAAGTTGTTGGCAGCCATCTTGTTCTAACCCAGGTTATAATAATAATAATAACATGTTCTTGTATAGCGTTGCTAGTTGTACACAGCGCTTTACAGAGACATTTTGCAGGCACAGGTCCCTGCCCCATGGAGCTTACAATCTATGTTTTTATTTTGGTGCCTGAGGCACAGGGAGATAAAGTGACTTGCCCAAGGTCACAAGGAGCCGACTCCGGGAATTGAACCAGGCTCCCCTGCAGCAATCTCAGTGTCAGTCAGTGTCTTTACTCCTTCTCACCATATAGACGGCTTCGTAAGCTTGTGTGCATATAGCAAGAAACCATCCTGGTACTAAGTACAGTTTAAGTTTTTTTTCTTCAAATTTGTAATAAAATAAAATATAAAGTATTGCAGATTGCACATTTAAAGCTGAAAAGGAGCAAGCTAGAGTATATTCTAGAACCTGGTATGACAAACCACTTCCACTACAGTAATAATTCTCCTCTGCAATGAACACGGATCAGAACATATTATTGTGACGTGCCAACGATTACAGCTGCTCTCCTGTAGGTTATTACCAGGAGTTTATCGCATCTCTTTTTACATAAATATATTTGACATTTCAACATAAAGGAAGCAGCATGCAGCTTCGGGACAACTGAAGCCTCCTGCTAAACGGGACTGATAAAAACTAATCAATCAAAAATGACGGGAAGTTTCACAGCGAAAAACCAAAAGTATTGTATGGCGCAAAATCCTTCACCTATAACAGGAGTGGCCAACTCCAGTCCTCAAAGGGGCACCAACAGGTCGGATTTTAAGGGTCTCCCTGCTTCAGCACAGGTGGCTCCGTCATTGGCAGGGATAGCCTTAAACCCGACCTGGTCAGGGGCGTCTTACCGTATGGGCACGCCGGGCAGTTGCCCGGGAGCCCCACTGCATAGGGGGGGGAGCCCCACAGCATAGGGGGGGCCCACGCGTGCCCACTATTCTAAGTCTAGCTAGGACGGCTCGCTCTCCCCCCGCCGCGGCGCCCGGCACCCCGGCTCGCTCTCCCCCCGCCCGGCACCCCGGCTCACGTCACAACCGCTCGCAGCCTAGCAGTGCAGCACTTCCGGTGCCTGCTGCTGCTCGTGAGCACGTGGGAGGATGGTGAGTGATTGTGTAGGCCGGACCCCGTGCACTGCTTTGTCCGGGGAGGCCCTAATGTTGTTAAGATGGCCCTGGACCTGTTGGTGGCCCTTGAGGACTGGAGTTGGTCACCCCTGGTAAGTACATGGCAGCACTCCCTGGCGGGTGTTCAAATGGATTTTCTTGCTTGTGGTAAGAACAATATGACTGGATACAACGGGGGGACGAATTTACCACCAAGGTGGTCAGTTTGAGCCATGCTAAAAAATAACAAAACAGCCAACTGACTCCTGCTTTTTGTTACGTCGTCTTGTTCTTTAGGAAATTAAACTGGTTCATGCGAACAGAGTCAGTACCTTTCCCAGATTCAAATGACACAGAGGGAATTGTAATAGGTTATTTAATGTATTCATGCATTCCGGGCAGTATGAACAAAGTGTTTACACACTCATATCTACATGCACTCAGTAAAGGCGTCATTTATCACAACTGTCAACTGCAATTTTTCCCGACCGTTTAGAATAGGCCATTACTCAGGATACAAAGAGAAATAAATAGAAATTGATGGCAGTTAAGGGCCACGTGTCCCAATTAGTCTTCACATTCGCCGTACCTGGATCGGAGTCTATTATTAGACACTCCTTGTGGGGTTCCCTTATATCGATCAGAAGCATTCTTTAATTATTTGACGGTAATAGCTCCACCACTTTCACTGGAAAGCTGCTCTACGCACTACTACCCTTTTAGCAACAACAAAAAAAGCGCTTTCTTAAAACAATCTGTGTATTCTGTTGGGGGTCATATTCTTTATTTATTATTACTAGAGCTGGGATCTCCAGTTCCCAAGATAATTGCACTTGCCCGGTATATTCACGATGGCCGGCTTGGTTAGCCTCACTCTGGTGGCCAAGAGAGAGAGAGCTGCAGGAGATGATACTCAGAGTTTTTTTATTGGTAAGCACATGGCCATATTTGTAGTTTTTCTGTGTCTGAACTAGGACCAAAAAAACTATGAATATCTCAGGAACTGTGGGGTCCCCAGACTGATTAGCTTTTGGGAACGCTTTGGTCATGTAACATAAGAAAAATTAAGTAAAATGGGGATTGCTTATTTAAGTCCATCACAATTCAGCTTCAAAGCACGACTCATCCTGACTTTTAAACTCCCGCCCCCCCCCCTCCCCCATATGCTTCCCCTCTTTAAAACTTTTTGTCACATCCCTCCTTCCTCCCAAAGTTTACATGTTGAGGTCCTCATCCACCCACACATTGCACAAAGATGTGTCAGAGCCCTTCAGGCATTGACCGTGTTATGTCTCTCTTTACAGGGCTTTAAATATAAACTCTGTCCTAGCTTTGCTCCCCTTCCTTTTTAGACCACTTCCACTCTGCCTGCCTATTTGGACACAACGGCACTCCCAACTGAAGTCTTACTGATGAGTTGCAATCCCAGACTGTGATTTAAAAAGAAAACTGGCCAAAACTTTACTGAACATTTTGGACTGAGGTAGAATTGTGAATCCCTTCACTTTGCCAATATGCTGCAAGCCATGTTGAACGTAGAGCTGTTCATCACTCCAATGGTGGATGATCTTTTCAGAAGTAGAAGAGCTCGTCCCATCCCACTTTCCACATGCGCAGGTCTTTGCATGCAGCTGATTGTGACAGGTCTAATACAGAGCATTCTTCCTGGTATTGCCCAGGTAAATAAGAATTTCAATCAGATTTAGAACAATGCAGCTGTTTATGACAGATCAATTATGATCATTATTCCTAGTATTGTACAGGTTATTACGAATTTTAATTAGTGTTAGGACCTGTAATTTTGTGGTCATGCCTTGAAGGGGCTCACATGTTTACAATACTTTGGCCAAAATGTTAAACTAAATTACCCTTTTATTCAAGAGATATATAGGTAATTCACAGTGTATTTTGCCATTGGATGTAGCACTGGGCTCTTTTTGTGTTTGTTTGTAGCAGAAGTAGAAGAGGTCAGATGTTAGCAGGGATAAAGGTAACTTCATTGGTGGAAGGGCAAGCAACTCAATGGGTCCCACTGGCTGTTTGAGGGTTGATCTCTTAGTTCAGGGGTGCGCAGACCTGGGGTGGAAGGGGGGGGAGGCGCGGCGGTTACAGAGGTCCCTCGCTTCCCAGAAGGCATTTAAATTAAATGCTGGGGATTGCGCGAGGCCTCTGTAACTTTACTTACCTTAACTTTCCAGCGTCACGTCGGCAACGTGACATCATGTGATGCCGAAGCCGAGCAGGGGGTGAGAGCAGGCAGGGGGGCACAGGGAGAAACGTCAGCGCACCCCTGGTTTAGTTGCTTGTACTTCTAGTTGTTCTTTGGTCTGCATACAAAAAATTGATCCACAGCAGGCGGTCAACAAAAAGATCCCCTAGTTACTTGCACTCGTTAAATTCTATATAGTGGGTATGTATTCATCCAGGGATACTACTATTCCCTCATTGGGCCTTCCTTATTCTTTGGTCTGGCAGTGCAATACTCGTCTCATGCTTTACATGTGAATGTGCGAAGTAGTGTTGAGTTTGCTTTCTGAAAACTGGCACGGCTAAAAAAAAATGTGTTGCATCTAAACTAAGAACCTGTGATTTATGATTCATAGAATCTATTTCTAAAGTCTTCACACCACCGCCAATCTTTCCAAGTAACACTTTTAAATAACACCTTCATGTCAAGGATAAATCCAGCCATCGCTGTGTTTTCGTGCTATTTGGAAATCTGTTCTGCTGCCTCGTAATAAAGCTCTATGAAAGGTTTAAGTTCTGGGAGCGCGCACGAGGCCCGTCAGACCTTTCAAGAATTTTAATGAACAAGTTCAACATCACACGTTACGTGAAGGAAAAACTCTCAGGTTCTGCTACAGTTCAGCACCCACCTGAGATACAGGATTTGTTTTTCTAGTGTAATCCTAGGAAGGCCGCGGTGGGCGTGGGTGAAAACCTGAAGAAGAAATATAAGGACATGCAGGTAAATAAGGAAAGACAAAAAGGCCTAACTTGACATATAGTTAAACTATATAATATGTCAAGTTAGATGTAGCTCTAGGTCTATTATGTCTTTTGTTGTATACAATATATACGCTTCGGTGGATTTTGGTTCTGAGCTTACATGAGCTGTGTGTGTTTGTAAATAAGGAAAACTACGTGTATAAAACTTTTAGCCCAAGTTATAGGCAAATTTATTCAGTGAATTAAGCAAAAGAGATGGGGAAAAGTACAGAGAGTTATCCATTGATGGGCACTGGCCTTTAATGCCGGGACAAAGGTAAGGAACCAGGGTCCGAAGTGGTTTTGTATCAGTCTCTCAGCTGATAAACTAGGGCTAACAATAGCTGTATATAACAACAAAACAACAGTAACATTTGGTCACACCCAATATCACTCCTACTGACACAAATATATATGATTTGGTGGGTGTTGGGTTCCGAGCTTGCAGGGATTGTGTGTATGTTCATTTTCAATTGGTAACAGTTGTTTAGAGCAGGGGTGCGCAATTTTTTTCCCCTGCGCCCCCCTGCCAGCTCTCGCCCCCTCCTCACCCTCCCCCCCCCCCTCCTTACCTTGGCTCCAGCATTCGGCAACGCGTCTCCAGAATCCGTCTGAGCCACGGTAACTGAAGTTTACAGAGGCCTTCGCTGCTCCCCCGGCATTTCATTTAAATGCCACTGGGAAACGCACGGAGCCTCTGTAAACCCCGCACCCCCCGCAGAGTATCTCCCGCCCCCCCTGGGGGAGCGCCCCCCCAGTTTGCGCACGCCTGGTTCAGAGGTTAGTAATCACTCCACATTGGTTTAAAGCTCGCCCTTCCTACTTTTTAAATAGCAGTTTTTTTCATGCACCTGTGGAAGACTGGTCTATTAAGACATTTCTCTCTTTCCGTTACAGAGGTAAATGAGAATTTCCACAGTCAGTGTTAGGACCTGCATAGTGGTTATATATGTATTGTATGTCTTTATTTGTATGGCGCCATTAGTGTGCATAGCGCTTCACAGCAGTAATACATGTGACAATCATATAAATAAAAAATAATACAAATAACAGATCATGGGAAGAAGTGCTTCAGACATAAAGGTAACATTTCGAAAGAGGAGTCCCTGCTCCGATAGCTTACAATCTAATTGGTAGGTAGGAAGAACGTACAGAGACAGTAGGAGTGCGTTCTGGTAAGTGCGTCTGCAAGGGGCCAAGGTTTAAGTATGAGGTGTATAGTATTTGCCACGGTGCTGCTTATATGCTTTGTTAAACAGGTGTGTTTTTAAGGTGAGTCTTAAAGGTGGATAGAGAGGGTGCTCGTTGGATATTGAGGGGAAGGGCATTCCAGAGGTGTGGGGCAGTCGGTGAGAAAGGTTAAAGGCACGAAAGGGTTTTAGATACAAAAGGGGGTAGAGAGAAGACATCCTTGAGCGGAACACAAGAGTCGGGCAGGTGTATAGCGGGAAATTAGGGCTGAGATGCAAGGAGGAGCAGAAGACTGTAAAGCTTTAAAAGTGAGGAGGAGAATTGAGTCTGGGATGGTCATGACATGACGTGGCTGCAGGCTTAAACCGCTTTGGCCAAAGAGTTTAACTAAATGACCCTTACTCATGAGAAGACAAACAGATAAGTATTTTGTTATATACTTTGTCATTTGAATGTAGCATTGGGGCTTTTTGTTTTTAGTTGTATATAGTACATTTGGTCACACCCAAATATATCCTTCTGTCACAAATATATATTATTTGGTGGGTGTTGGGTTCAGAGCTTGCGAATGGCACCAGATTTAGCAATGTTAAAATTCCCATTAAAAGAAATGTAGTTTCATTTTATTTTATGTAAATAAATCTGGTGCATTTCTTTTGCTCTAGATATGTAGCCAGGAGACTTTGATAAACAGGTGTCACATCCACAGAGAACAGAGGCGTAAAGTAATGTTATGCAAAAAATAACATCCATAATTGAGCTCATTAGACTAGAGTTAGTGTCACATAAATTTAGGATAATTGCTTTTTTTATTTTCTTGGGAGCCCGTGTGCAAGTCACATTGTGCGTTTGACTTGGCTGATCGTCTTCCTTTTGGGATCCGACCAATCCTTCTACTTTCCCGATTCTCTCCAGCCCTAAAGCTAGGAAGATCATCAGGGTCGCGACGCCTTCCACCTTCCGGATGTCATCATACAGGGATCTCTTCAGCCAGAAGACCAAAAAGTAAAACCACAGGCAGCCGTTTTCAGCCAAGGCCCTACTGACCCACAAAGTCATTTTTTTCCCCTCTGGGAGAAACAGTGACTGAAACCAAGAGAACAACATGCAAGGAAACAAAGAGTAAGTGCGATGTGCTCTAAAAAAAACAATGCCAAGCGCTGCCAAGCCAGGCTTGAGCACCCCAGCCAAGTGGCTGGGTGGGTTAAAAAATGAATGGGCACCTCTAGCCAGAAGGCTTGGGTGCGACAATGAACGCGGAGAAATCATAGCCCGTGAATTCAAACTTTCCTCTGCCCCAGGTCATGATGCTGATCCAAGTCTTTCTTCTCTCTTGTTGAGCTCTCCACAGTTGGCGTCCTACTAAGTCTCCCCATCCGGGCATACCAACCAGGGGTTGCATAGGTAACATAAAAATGTACTCTCAGTCCTGCCGCCCGGCCAGAGGACCGTGTGCTGCCACAGACAGAACAGGTACTACACTTGATCTTAGCCAAACGGCCGAGAAGCGGTTGAGGATAATGCTTCTGTGTCAAATAGAGAGACAACCCTGATGAAGGTCTCATAGAGGACAAAAATGTTGGTGTCATATTTGGACCTCAATACACTTAGTTTTTTCCACTATTTTCAGTACGCTGTCTCTTCTCTCCAGAATTTCTGGTGTGGTTATACAGTACGTGTGTGTGTGTATATATATGGAGCAAGCTAAAAATAGTGCGCTCTATTGGCGTGTGATAATGCTAATGCGTGCAATTGCAATACGTGATATAAGATCAACTGAATATTCTAATAATATATAGCTACAATTATGTTGTTGCAGTATTACAGTCTTATCGGAAAAAAAACTGATCCGTGGTAAAACTCGGTGTATAAAGCTCAAACGTACATAAAGATTACTGCAACCCCCAAAAATTCAATGGGAGTATAACGTATATAATGAAAAAAGGTTTCAAGTAGTGTTCAATTGTGAAGTTCAATAACATTCCGAGAAAGAATCAGTCAATAAAAAATGGGGTAAAGAAAAAAATTATATAGGTGTAATAAATGTAGTATTATTTCGAGATAGAAGTATATGTTATTCCTCATTTTACATACAGCTATAATTGTATTTTATTTTAGTGTGCCTTTTTATAAACATATCATTTTGATGTTTTTCTGGTTATCGTTGATCTTTTATGATTAGTACATATATACTGTATGGTATATGATTTCAGACTCTATAGTTATTATGAATCAATGTTTAATTATACACATATACATATATATAATGTAATTAAATAAAACATTTTTTTATATATTCTTTTGAATTAACCAATGTAGAACGGTTCTGCCATATAGCTTCACTACTCCCTGGCGAAGTGGATACCGCCACGAAACGCGTGGGACTGGTGCTGTGCTGTTTTGAAAGTTAATTGACCAGTGAGTTGCTCGACGAAGAGTCTCCAGTCCTCCCAAGAAAGAAGAACTGCCGGTACAACCGCTATTTCCGCTTTTGTGGAATCAACGTCGGGTGGTCTGACGCGAGGCACCACTGGTGAAAGGCACTTGCGGTTCAGACTGAGTAAACCTTTTTACACTGTACTTCACTATGGGAATTTATATACCACAGTATATATATATGTATATACAGTGTTCGACAAACCTATACATTTGCACGCCCTGGGCGAGTGGATTTAACATCGTGGCGAGCTCCTATTGGCCCAAGCAGCACACGTGTGGTACTAGGTGGCGAGTAGATTTTTTTGTTCGGCGAGTAGATTTTTTTGGTGATTTGTCGACCACTGTGTATATACACCCTCAACGCAACTTCAAACAACACATAGAGAGACACCTGTGAAAGCTGGGAAATATGTTAATATGGATATTCAAAGTGTATTCAAATGAGTTAGATAAGGCATATTTCTCCTCTCCAGCAAAACACAGATTTTAGGGTTTGGGGCGAATCAAATCTTTAGCACGACTTTGCCACTGGAATTGCATACATTTGCACACATTTGTTTAACAATAACTTTGCGGGCGGATATTCATCCGCGGTGCGAATATCAACAAAGGTTTGCCAGCCGAATTTTGATACAATCGTCCATCTCTACTAAGGAAACGAACCCGGCTTGGTAGAAATGTAAAAAAAAAAAAACAGTCATTTAATACAACAAGGGTATCCAGATTACATGTGCTCTTATACTCCCTGAATTCCAAATTAGGTTACTTGCCTTCTTTCAAATGGGACTCTCTTGACAACCATGGCAGTGTCTGCTGTTTCCAAGGACGATCACACCCATCCTTCTTCCAGGATTACACACACATTTTTCTTTAACCAAATATCTCCGATACATGTACAAGATCAGGTGTTCTGTTTCCTTTCAAGTGAACAGATGTAGAGGCAGCTAGGAAATCATTTAGGTGCATCCAGTTGATACCCCTGGCTTATTCCAGGCAGATTAGTTCTCCAGCTACAGCTATGTAATGCTGTATTGTTGTCCCATCAATATATTTCTAATGATGTATTTTGCTGTGTGGTTGGTGTTCTCTGCGTGAGTCTTCAATACCTAGAATTGCAAGCAGGATTAGCATGCGCTGTTGTGAAGCCCACTGCTGTTTTACAAGGTGTTGCACATTAAAGACTAATAGTTCACAGAAGCCACTTCAATCCACATGTAAATTTAGGCTAAACAACCACCGACTGTCTGCCATGGCAAAACAGGAAAGAAGTAGATTAGCCCAACAAATGTGTCCACAGTCATAAATGACATAGAAATAGCCGTGTATGTCCAGTTGCAAAGGTGAAGAATAAACGAGTACAGTACTTCAGCATTGGGGGTACCTTATTTTATGTGGACTAACAATTGATATTTTAGAACCAGCTTTCGAGAGTTCCACTCTCTTCCTCACGTCCAGCAATACTGCCATATAAATGAATGTTAACACTACAAAAAGAATAAACCAAAGATCAAAACATCTCTCTTTGGGGTTTTTTTTTGGTCTGTTGTAGAACATGTAAAAGGACGTGATCTGGATTTGTTGAGCAGAGGCTGAGTTTGAACATGGCACTTGTCATGCAAATTACAATTCATTACAATACAGGAAACTTTAAAGCATCTCCTTATTACCAGAAAATGTGCCCATTAACTGGATTATATCTGTCTGCTTCAGCAGAGCAGAGAGATTGTGTTTGGAGTAGGATTTAACATTGCTCTTCCTGCTATTGTTATATATATATATGTAACCCATATTCCCCCCCCCCCCCCAGACGCATCTGACATATCTAGGGTGTGTGAGGGCGGATTACATGTACTTAGTGGTGCGTACCTGCGTGGAACAGGAGGGCCTGAGTCTCCCGCGGTGGTGTGGGGGATAACAGGACCAGGCTTCTGGGGGTAGTAGCCCCCATTCTTCTAGTGGTGGTGCAGCGCCTCCATCCTCTATACCTTCCCAGGGATGTGGGGTAGGACCCGTATAGAAGAGCTGTCCCTGGTCCCAGGGTGAAATGCCCGAATCACACAACAGTCTTTGTGGTTAAAAGATAAAGTCTCTTTTTATTGGTCCGAGCCGTGCCCGACAATAGCAGCAGCCTGCAGCTACAACAACAACAGCAAGCTCCTCAGTCTTCACGACTCTCCCCTCGGTACAGTCCTTTCCTCCTCTCCTTCCCTCCAAGTATGCTCTCTGTCAGGATGGACTGTGCTGGGGCCTCAATACCCCACTGCCCACCTCAGAGGGTATCCTCTGGGAGGGGGATGGATTCTCCCCATCACCCTTGCCTCGGGGTGAGGGGCATTGGTCCCACCTGAGCTTGGCTCACTCTCTCTCTCTTGCTAGCTCCCAGGACGGAGCTTGGTCTATCACTCCAACTCCTTGGACAGACCAGCTCTAGAGACAGGTGAGAACAGACAGACTGTCACTTACAGGACTTGGCTGCTAAATAGTCTCGGCCCCACCTCCTATGATGTCAGCAAGACCTCCCCTCTGGCTCACGCCTGCAGCAGAGTCAGAGGCCTGCATCTATCACGCAAGGTAGGGCATGAAGGGGAAAACCTATGATTACTACTGGCGCCTGGTCTTAACAGGACTTACCACAGTAGGAGGAAGATAGGTATAGCCGGTACTGTTTACAAGGGGCTACATACATACATACATACATACATACATACATACATACATATATATATATATACTAGCTGAGAGACCCGGCGTTGCCCGTGAGTTAAATTTCCCGCTAGGAAAAGGGGGGCGGGGAGGGGGGAAAAAGGGGGGGGGAGGGGGGAGGGGGGAAAGGGGGGGGGGAAGGTGGGAGGAGGGACAGTGGACAGGAGGAGGGGAGGGGGGGGAGGGACAGTGGACAGGAGGAGGGGAGGGGGGAGGGACAGTGGACGGGAGGAGGGGAGGGGGGAGGGACAGTGGACAGGAGGAGGGGAGGGACAGTGGACAGGAGGAGGGGAGGGGGGAGGGACAGTGGACAGGAGGAGGGGAGGGGGGAGGGACAGTGGACAGGAGGAGGGGAGGGACAGTGGACAGGAGGAGGGGAGGGACAGTGGACAGGAGGAGGGGAGGGGGGAGGGACAGTGGACAGGAGGAGGGGAGGGGGGAGGGACAGTGGACAGGAGGAGGGGAGGGGGGGAGGGACAGTGGACAGGAGGAGGGGGGAGGGACAGTGGACAGGAGGAGGGGAGGGGGAGGGACAGTGGACAGGAGGAGGGGAGGGGGGGGAGGGGGGGAGGGACAGTGGACAGGAGGAGGGGAGGGGGGGAGGGACAGTGGACAGGAGGGGGGAGGGACAGTGGACAGGAGGAGGGGAGGGGGGAGGGACAGTGGACAGGAGGAGGGGAGGGGGGAGGGACAGTGGACAGGAGGAGGGGAGGGGGGGAGGGACAGTGGACAGGAGGAGGGGGGAGGGACAGTGGACAGGAGGAGGGAAGGGGGGGGAGGGACAGTGGATGGGAGGGGGGGGGCAGTGGATGGGAGGGGGGGGACAGTGGATGGTAGGGGGGGGCAGTGGACGGGGGGGGGGACAGTGGATGGGAGGGGGACAGTGGACGGGACCCCCCCATGCGTAGCTCCGGAGTGTCTGACACACACAGTGACTCACACACACATACACACAGTGTCACACACGCACACACACATACATTGTCACACACACACACACACACACACACACACACACACACACACACACACACACACGCACACGCACACGCACACACACACACACAGTGAGATACAGAGTGAGACACACACACACACGTCACCTCGAGGGTGGAAGGGGGTCCTTCCGGGTGCCGCCATCTTAGGAGCCCCGCGTGGCATCTGCAGGCTGCCTGCCCACTGGCTGTCGGAGCACCGAGGGGGAGGTTAGTGGAGCACCGGGGGGGAGGTGAGCGGAGCACTGGGGGGGAGCTGAGCGGGGAGCTGAGCGGGGCACCGGGGGGGAGCTGAGCGGAGCACCGGGGGGGAGCTGAGCGGGGAGCTGAGCACTCCCTCGCGAGGGAGGAAGGGGGTCCTTCCGGCCGCCGCCATCTTATGCGCCGCGAGGGAGGAAGGGGGTCGTTCCGGCCACCGCCTTCTTACGCGCCGCGAGGCAGCTGCAGGCTGGCCGGCCACTGCCTGTTCCCCCGCCGGGAGGGGAGGTGAGTGGAGTACCTTCCCCCGCCGGGAGGGGAGGTGAGTGGGTGAGCTGAGCGGGGAGCTGAGCGGAGCACCGGGGGGAGGTGAGCGGAGCACCAGTGGGGAGCTGAGCGGGGAGCTGAGCGGAGCACCGGGGGGGAGCAGAGCACCGGGGGGGAGCTGAGCGGGGAGCTGAGCGGAGCACCGGGGGGGTGGTGAGCGGAGCACCAGGGGGAACTGAGCGGGGAGCTGAGCGGAGCACCGGGGGGGGAGCTGAGGGGGGGAGGTGAGTGTGATGGGGGGTGGGAAAGGATAGAGAGAGAGAGGTGTGTGTGTGTGTGTGTGTGTGTGTGTGTGTGTGTGTGTGTGTGTGTGTGTGTGTGTGTGTGTGTGTGTGTGTGTGTGTGTGTGTGTGTGTGTGTCGTCACTCCGCCTCAGGCCAATCAGAGGTGCGGGGGCGGGCGGGCCAAGGGACCAATGAGATTGCCGCTAGGGACAGGGAACACACCAGGGAAACATACATACATACAATGCTTTCAGAAATATATAGTAATATATATATATATATATATATATATATATATGTAACGGTATTTCTGAACCGGCCTGACCCACCCAATCTCACATTGGCCCCTGTGGTCTAACCGGCCCCCATTACAGTGTGGTAGTGTCTGGTGGTGCACCTGTTGGCAACAGGACTCCTGAGTCTCCCGCATGATGGTGTGTGGGGAGGACCCGTCCAGACAGGCAGCTGAGGTAGTGTGCTGAGTCCTACCTAGTTCCAGTGCAGCGCCTCCACCTCATCAGGGTCCCTGCGTCCGCATGGGGATGGTCCTGTTGAGGAACTCCTCCGTGGTGCTCCTCTCTGTACATTCCCTCCACACATGTACACGAGAGGGTTTGTGATTAAGAGCATCTTTATTGTTTGAGGTGGGCTAGCTGCCCTCCACAATGGGGTGTACTTAGCCCTCCATCTTCCAG
>NC_134498.1:36289589-36302089 GCF_040206685.1 Ascaphus truei
CAAACATCCCATCCCGCCCTCCCTCCCGTGCCAAACATCCCATCCCGCCCTCCCTCCCGTGCCAAACATCCCGTCCCGCCCTCCCTCCCTCCCGTGCCAAACATCCCGTCCCGCCCTCCCTCCAATGCCAAACAACATTCTATTATTGCCCACCCATGTATATACATAGTATAAAGTTGCTTCCTTTTCAATGCAATGAATCACCATGTGTACCTTATCCAGGGGACCTTTTAGCTGTTGTTGTTGTTCTCGATCTTGTATAACTTCCTCAGTGTTTTGCTAATGTTCTAGACAAATCCCAGCTTATTTTTTGTACAAAGACAGAAATGTTCCCTTTTGTTCTCGTATTGATTACTCCTCTCCATGCACCTGAGGCTGTAGCAACTGGGGATTGCTTGGATCTTTTGTTACTAACTTTTATCTCCGGGTCTCAATGCTACAAGTAGTGAAATCCATGCTGTAAAATAATATAATGATGGTTGCCGTTTCAGCAGAGTGAAGCGCACACACATTCGAAAAAATAATCAACAAAATTGTAAATGATGACGCATAATCAAAACTAATGTTTCTACCGGACAGGCATCGGAATTACTGGCCTGTCCGGTTCAAAACCGGACACCTGGCAACCCTGCCTGGCTTGGGTCCCAGGACGGCAAGGATATTCCTGACCCTCCATTATAAGTGACGCTGTTTAAGTAAGGGACACTTTTCCCTAGCTGCAATATAATAAAGGTGGCCATACTTACTTAAATATAGTTACACACTTTAAGACAGACGATATATACATTGGGGCTCCTCTCCTCTTGTCCTCCAGGAACCTAAGGGCTAAGAAGCTTCTGCAGCTCTATACTCTTCTGTGAGATCACCATCCCCCTGGATACAGGGTGAGGGGTTTGCATGTTGCTTCTGACCCAGGTGGCAGACAAAAAATCTTCTAGAAGGTGGGCGTGGTTAGAATTATACTTAATATTTTGCGCCTGAAGACGGAATTAACATTTTCCAGAATGTGAATAGCCTGAGCTATTTTGCAACAAATATGAGAAAGGGCCTGGTAATTTGTAACAACCCAGGCAGTCAACCCTTTAAGGGGCCTTAACTCCTTAAATACACATAGTAATCCCAGAGGAGGGTTACACTACTAGCATATTCCTTAGGTATCTGTTTCTCTCTTCCAAAAAGCGCAAATTTCAGGATCAGAATATTGTTTGAACATAATCCTCCGGCGAAATTCGACAATTTAGCTCGAAATTGTCAACGTCGGTGTCACTGCACATTTTCAAACGTCTTTGCAAGTTAAAAAATAAAAAAAGGGTGAACCGAATGTTGTTAAGTTCACACGTCTCTAATACTGGGGTGGTAATAAAGTGTGAGAAAATACTCCCCCTATACGGTGTCACAGAAACGCACAAATGCCATAAAACTTTACAAAGCCACGGTTAATAATCCCAGCCAGCCCGTGTCTCTGCAAAACATCCACTGATTTATCTTCCCCACAACAGTGTCCATTAATTAGCAAAATCAACACATCTCTGAATCATTCCCTGAAAACAATCATGCTTCTTTGCAAGACTCCTTCGCGCAGGAGAGCTGCATATGCTTCTGTTTCACAGTAGGATGGACAGAAACGCGCATTATCACATCATTACAATGGCCATTTGCATTATAGCCATTAAGCCTTAGCAGCCGTCCCGTGTGCTCAGTGAGATGTACGCAGTGAATCTGTCTCATCTGACTTAAAGGTTATGGAATGGATTATCTTGGACAGGCCTCTTACATTGGACCAGTGGGGCCCATAGTTACCCAGAATCCCCCCTGTGGAGTAACGAGCATCCTTAATGAATGTGGTTTGCTGTAATTTCAGGCTGTTAGATGGTAAACTCTCTGTCCCCCGCTCACATAATACAGTAGTTAGTCCTACCATTTTATTCTATTTATTTCTTGTTACAGGAGACACCTGCAGATAAGAAGCACAGTAATACACTTGCAATATGCCAATTCAACTCCAGACACAGGAAATTTGCCTTCTTTTATATTTTGCAGGGTTTTTTTCTGTTGCTTATAGCTACAGGGGTGGCTAACTCCAGTCCTCAGAAGCTACCAACAGGTCAGGTTTTCAGGACATCCTAGCTACAGCACAGGTAGCTCAAAGAAAGGCTCAGTCAAAGACTGAGACTGATTGAGCCACCTGAGCTGAAGCATGGACTGATTGAGACACCTGTGCTGAAGCAGGCACTGATTGAGACACCCGAGCTGAAGCAGGGACTGATTGAGCCACCTGTGCTGAAGCAGGGATATCCTAAAAACCTGACCTGTTGGTAGCTCTTGAGGACTGGAGTTGGCTACCCTGAATCTAGTACAATTATGTCAAGATTAATTTAACTTGAGTGCCCCGTAGTGGCAGCTTACAATAACAGCATCGGGAATTGTGAAAGAAAAGAATGAAATATACAGTGCTTGTACTTTAGATGTGACACTATATATTAAAGAGTGCTCATTCATTGCATCTCTCAGACTGTATTTGGTCTGATCTAAAAGGGTTGTTATGGCTAGTCTGAATGTGCAGTATGTGCCCAACTATTGTACAACATAGCATTGTAACATAGGAGCTAAGTGAACATTCCACAGTGGGAACCCACTATCTGAGCACACAGGGAATGAAAAAGAACGTATTTATATATATTTATTTATATGGCGCCATTAATGTACATAGCGCTTCACAGCTGTAATACATGTGATAATCATATTAATAACACATAATGGGAAGAAGTGCTTCAGACATAAAAGTAACATTAAGGAAAAGGAGTCCCTGCCAGAAGAGCTTACAATCTAATTGCTAACTAGGAGGAACGTACAGAGACAGTAGGAGGGTGTTCTGGTAAGTGCGTCTGCAAGGGGCCAAGGTTTATGTATGAGGTGTATAGTATCAGCCACGGAGTTACTCATATGCTTCGATAAGCAGATGGGTCTTAAAGGTGGATAGAGAGGGTGCTAGTCGGGTATTGAGGGGAAGGGCATTCCAGAGGTGCGGGGCAGTCAGTGAGAAAGGTTTAAGGCGGGAGAGGGCTTTATGCACAAAGGGGGTAGAAAGAAGACATCCTTGAGCAGAACACAAGAGTTGGGACGGTGCATAGCAAGAAATTAGGGATGAGATGTAAGGAGGGGCAGAAGCTCACTACATATTGTCACAATTATCTGTATAATTGTGTTTGAGCAAGTGTCCCACTTACAAATATAGACCCATACAAGGCCTTTACTATAAGATTCTATATATTCAAGTAGTGTGTGTGTGTGTGTGTGTGTGTGTGTGTGTGTGTGTGTGTGTGTGTGTGTGTGTGTGTGTGTGTGTGTGTGTGTGTGTGTGTGTGTGTGTGTGTGTGTGTGTGTGTGTGTGTGTGTGTGTGTGTGTGTGTGTGTGTGTGTGTGTGTGTATATAGTACGTTACCATCCAGCAGGGCAGCAGAACAGCATAGAGAGGCAGCACTCAGAGGTAAGTCAGCAAAATAATGTATTGAAACAGACACAAAAATCCGACGTTTCGAACCCCAGAGGGATCTTCTTCCTGGGGGGGTGCCAAAGATCCCTCTGGGGATTGAAACGTCGGATTTTTGTGTCTGTTTCAATACATTGTTTTGCTGACTTACCTCTGAGTGTTATCTCTCTTTGCTGCCCTGCTGGAAGGTAACGTACTCTTTACATTATTTATGGGACTAGCACAGGCCTTTCTGGGTATCTACATTGGAGTGCTTGCTGCTTTTTTTTACCTATATATCTTAAACCAATGTCTAAAAGCATTATCTTACCAGACAATTTCACAAAAATATTTATTGGCGTACCTTCAAAAAAGCAACCTAATAATTAATTGAGGATCAATGTGCCATATTTTGTACAGCATTTGAGTTTTAACATGGCTTACCAGTGATGGCACTGATTTGAGCCATACTTAAAAATATAAAACATACATGTGAATTCCATAAAAACAATCTGTTATGAGGAAATCTCGTGGCTACAGACCATGTGATGCTATTGCAAAGCCACATGTATCTGAGAATTTCCATTTGGTCACTGCTCCCCTTATAGCTTTGCGTTCTTCAGGATCATGCACATCTGAAGAAGGTCCCCCCTAATGAGGTATGACCAGGTTTAATAACTTAGAACAGTGGTGCTCAACTCCAGTCATCAAGTCCCCCCCCCCCCCCCCCAAAAGGTCAGGTTTTCAGGATTTCGCAGCTTTGACTGAGCCTCCGTTTGAGCCACCTGTGCTGAAGCAGGGACTACAGTGTGTCCTCGGTTTTCCGACGGAATGTGTCCCGCAAACCACTGTCTGAAAGGGGGTCCAATGCTAATCGGCGGCGGTGACTGTCGTACACGAGAATTCGGCACCTGACAATGCGTCCGGAGACTGCATTGTGCGGCGTCGGATAACGCGTTCGGCGGTAAGCGGAACGTAGGATAACGAGGACTGCCTGTAATTGAGCCACCTGTGCTGAAGAATGGACTGAGCCACCTGTGCTGAAGCAGGGACTGATTAACCCACAGTGCTGATGCAGGGACCGATTGAGCCACCTGTGCTGAAGCAGAGACAGATTGAGGCACTTGTGCTGAAGCAGAGACAGATTGAGCCACCTGTGCTGAAGCTGTGATTTCCCGAAAACCTGACCTGGTGGGGGGCCTTAGGACTGGAGTTGAGCATCCCTGATTTAGAAAACTATGAGCATCTGATGGTTGATACAGACTGGCACGGATGTCTTCTTAATCTCCCTTTTGCTATTAAAAAATATGAAGTATGAAATGAGTTATTAAATGTTTTTAATTTGAAAATGTAGCCAGCTGCCGATTTGTGTCATTTGTTGGTTGATACGCACTTTATTGTGGTCGGAGAAGGGGTATTAAGCACAGGAGAGGTGTGCATTGTAAGGCAGGGTCTCCATGCGCTGCAGGGGGAGGGGAGGGGGTCAGAGGAAACTCACATACACAGCTAACCTGAAACTTCTAAAACCAGTCCTGATCAAAGCGCTCCCAAATCTGTCATTGAATTCAGTTACTGGAAACAGAAACAGGCAGCACAAGGGCGCGCTCCAAAAGATAGTGGTGCACAACAAGCTGTTGCTGATAATGGTGATATTGATAATGATTTAATATATCTACAAACGTTATTTAATACAAAATGAATTAAAAAAATGACAAAGTGCAGGACAAACTTAATAATAAAATTGAATTTCATTATCCTTCAAAAAATAAATTATTGTACTCGTTTCTAGCAAAACGACATATTTCCTGTACTTCACTTTGAGCTATTTGGCTAAACATGTCCTGTTGGTGGCCTTTGAGGACTGAATTTGGCCACCCCTGGTGTAGGATGTTGCACAATCCCTTGCTATTCTTATTCTCCAACATACACATCCTCATACATCTGCTGGTTTTTTTACCCGGCAATGTAGAGGGTCAGTCATGTAAAGAGACTAGTTGCTTTATTCTTGCATGCCTCCACCATGTTAGCTGCCTTTGCCCCCACTTCCTTCTCTATTTGTGGCCTCACACGCATCAGACCATAACATGGCGACATTTCCCACAGATGACTACATTGACTAATACTAGTAATACAGCCATCGCCATCATCATGCCATTTCCCGGTGCTTTGACTGGGTGTTGGTTGGAGTAACACTTGAGGTAGATGCATCACTGTGCCCCCATGCTTACTACTCCCCAGTGGTGGTTCTACTCTTTGAGTGGTCACTGGTGTATTTCCTCAGTCAGCCCCTGCCCTTTACTTTCCACCTCTGTCCTCCACCCTTCTTTCTCTATCAGTGCTTGCACTCTAGAAAGCCACAAGTTTGTCCCTGCACTGTGCTACCGCCTGTTTTACACTAGGCATAAAACCATTCATTTGCTCCGATGGTTTACAAAAGGGGCCAGAAGATATTCCTCCTTCGTTTTGATTGATTCTACATGGGGATAATTTCTCAGGCAAGTAGAGTATGGCATCTATGAACCTCAAAAATTCAGCATGATCATTAGTCTCACACTCGTGTGACCAAGGGTCCTGTCCAGTAGGAATGTAAGTAGGATGACTTGGCTGATGCCAGCATTGTCACTGCTGGTCAGAACTGTAGCCTCCTCAAACTGCTTCAGTATCTCGCAAAGCTACCCCATCAAATGCCACTGTTTGGACCACAAGTATACCCCATCTGTGAGCCTGGAGCTCTCCATTACAATCATTCACTGCTTTGTGCTGCTCTTAGAGCCACTCGAGCATGTATAGGGTTGAGTTCCACCGAGTGGGTACCTCTGTTTTGAGTTTGTGGTGTGGCAGGCACCAGAGCCAGATTGCTGCAGGCACAGAGGGTATTACGAGAGCTGCAGGAGTGGCTAAAGTGGGAACAGATCTTTCTAGATATTTCTCCACTTCCTCACACTGCTCTAAAAAAAAGGGGTTGCATGTTAAGTACATGGGCAAAGCAGGGAATATTAATCAGGTTGCCCTGCTGTGATGCTGCCACCAGCTTTGTTCCATTATCTCCTGCCCTTAGCCCCGCCTCCAGGTCGCTCAGAGACAGCCAACAATAACCCTCTGTAATCTCAAATGAATATCGGGAGCTCGGTGGGCCATCTGATCAAAACCCGGCATACATCGGCATTCTACCCTCTTAGGCCCGAGCCATGGGGCCTTCGCCTGTGAGGAAGCTGGAAAGTGAGCGGGTGCTTACCTGGCCATGGTGGACGGGCCGTAGGGGCGTGCCTGGGGGTGTCACGGAGCTGGTTCGCCCTCATTGGGCGAACCGCTCAAGAGACCGTCCGGTCGCGCCAAGCAATCAGTTGGAACTGATTTCTTGCGCAACGCGCGCCCCCTCCCACTTGCACGTGCCCGCATGCCCCATGGACGTGAACACTGCCTTAAGGCAGTCTGTGCGCTCAGCGTGTGGACGCCTCCGGGCGGTCTGCTGTACTATGGGCCCAGCCTTATAAGTCTTGTGGCTGCCGACTCTCCAACTCCGCATCAGTACCGCCCCTCCCATCTTCAACACACATCCCCTTTGCCAAGGAGCAAAGCATAAACCAATGGGCATTAATGCCATGTAGTCCCCTCCCCATCTCCACTAGTTCCTATGTTGTGATTGTGAGGTGTACCCTTTTACTGTGTGAACTATCAAGAGCTCTGGCCAAAGAGCCTTTATGTTACATGTATGTACAACTACACGTGTTTCTAATTTGTAACCTGGAGGTAGTATATTGATCAATGAAATGTTAAAGTTAAATCCCAACTTCATTTACATACTAACCCCATTCACATCATTATACAGACTAACCATCGTATTCACAAGGCTGTGGTATCGCTCACAATGCACTCAGCAGAACACTCACTGCAGCAATGTATCCACAAAGCCGGGGTTAGCGCTTAGTTACCGTTGGCCATTCAGTTGAACAGACTGCAACAAGAGTTTACAGTTACCTCTGGGGTTTTTTCTCCCCAACTTGACAATGTGCAGTGTCTGCTTACCTCGAAACTGCTCTCACTTTATGATGATGGTCAAAGGTTTGAACTGACCGATTTATAAATCAGTGGCAGAGTCGGAATTCACGCTGGTTTTATTTATAAAAATGTTTTACCAGGAAGTAATACACTGAGAGTTACCTCTGGTTTTCATGTGTGTCCTGGGCACAGAGTTATGATGACAGATACATGGGTAGATTAGGTGAACAGGGTTACACTATATATAATATTTAAATATATAGCTGATGTAGATGGTCTCTTAGTCCCGGTCTTAATCGTCTGTTTGGATCAAGAAATGCAACCTCGCCAGGACGTCGGTCTGCTTAGATCCTCGTGTCAGATTAGTGACAGGTGGGGTCCCCTCTGAGTCGCTGTCACGCACATGTATAATGAATAACATGTAATGATACATGTAATGACTTGGCCTGTGTTCGATGGGGTTCGGTGTACCAGAGCGGGCGATGTGGTAACATGTCCATGTTATGTGTTTATACCATTTTATTGATGTACGTGCGATACTTACCTGCTGAAACATTGTGTAATATTTAAATATATTGTGACAATGAGGTTTTGCGCTGTTTTTCTCACTAGTGCTATGGTTTGTGGAGCCATTCCATGAAATCTACAGCCGCCTCAAAGTTTATCACATTGAAGTTACAGGTTTTATTTAACTTGTTTGTTCACAATTTAGTATTACAGTTTATAGGACACAATCACCTAAGTAGATTCATCCACTTTATGTATATACTTGAAACACATTGATTATTTCACTTGTACTATTTAGAGCGCGGTTCACATTCACTTTTATTTCACTTATACTATATACTAGCTGATATACCCGGCGTTGCCTGGGATTGCAGGGGCGGGGTGCGTGAAGGGCGGGGTGGGAAGGGGGGGTGCGTGAAGGGCGGGGGGGTGAAGGGCAGGGAGGGGGTGGGGGGTGAAGGGCGGGGAGGGGGTGGAGGGCGAAGGGCATGGGGAGGGGGTGGAGGGCGAAGGGCAGGGGGAGGGGGTGGGGGGCGAAGGGCAGGGGGAGGGGGTGGAGGGCGAAGGGCAGGGGGAGGGGGGCAAAGGGCATTGGGGCGAAGGGCAGGGGGAGGGGGCGAAGGGCAGGGGGGCGAAGGGCAGGGGGAGGGGGGCGAAGGGCAGGGTGGCGAAGGGCAGGGGGGCAAAGGGCAGGGGGAGGGGGCGAAGGGCAGGGGGTGGGGGGTGAAGGGCAGGGGGTGGGGGGCGAAGGGCAGGGGGTGGGGGGCGAAGGGCAGGGGTAGGGGGGTGAAGGGCAGGGGTAGGGGGGGTGAAGGGCAGGGGTAGGGGGGTGAAGGGCAGGGGTGGGGGGGGGTGAAGGGCAGGGGTAGGGGGGTGAAAGGCAGGGGTAGGGGGGGTGAAGGGCAGGGGGGGTGAAGGGCAGGGGGGGTGAAGGGCAGGGGGGGTGAAGGTCAGGGGTAGGGGGGGTGAAGGGCAGGGGTAGGGGGGGTGAAGGATAGGGGGGTGAAGGTCAGGGGTAGGGGGGGGGTGAAGGTCAGGGGTAGGGGGGGTGTGAAGTGCAGGGGTAGGGGGGGTGTGAAGGGCAGGGGTAGGGGTGAAGGGCAGGGGTAGGGGTGAAAGTGAGGCACAAGTTGTTGGCAGGAGTAAAATGTCCCTCTCCACACACACACACGACGGGAGTGAGAGGTGGTGGAGAGTGGGACTGGCGCAGATCCGAGGAGGCTCCTTGGCCGGGGAGGTAGCGCTGGGGAGGTAAGGGAGTGCTGGGGAGGTAAGGGAGCGCCGGGGAGGTAAGGGAGCGCCGGGGAGGTAAGTGAGCGTTGGCGGCTGGGTTAGGAGGGCCGTGCTGCACTTCCCCTCCTTCCGGGAGCCGGTTGAGAGCGAGGGGGGAGGAGCCTGAAGTTGGCGGCTGTGGCAGGAGGGCCGCACTGCGCTTCCCCTCCGTCCGGGAGCCGGTGCAGGGCGGCGCACGTGATGGGGGGGGAGACAGAGGGAGGGAGAGTGTGTGTGTGTGTGTCCCTTTGGCCCGTCACTCCGCCTCAGGCCAATGAGTGGTGTGCAGGGGCGGGCAGGCCAAGGGAGCCATCTCATTGGCCTGAGGCGGAGTGACGGGCCAAAGGTCCAATGCGATTGCCCCTAGACACAGGGAACACACATACAGACAGGCAAACACACATACGACGGTTTGAGAAATATATAGATAAATAGATATGTATATGTGACATTATATTACATTAGGTAAACAAGGTTATACATTAAATATGAAGACATTGCAGTTAAAGATAAAATAAGTTAAAGTTGTATGTAACAGTTACTGACCGGATTAAAATGTGAGACGGCTTTAGTTTTGAAAGAACTTAGACTGGTGGCGGCTGTGAGAGTCTCCGGTAGATTGTTCCAGTTGTGAGGTGCACGGTAAGAGGAGGAGCGGCCGGATATTTTGTTTAACCTTGGGACCATGAAAAGTCCCTTGGAGTCAGATCTCAGGTGATAAGTGCTGCAGTGGTAGGGGAGAAGGTTAGTAAACATTAAAAAAAAATAAAGTCCACGGCACAGAATACTTGTGATAAATTCTTTAGAAAATAAGAAAAACTCCTGCTTCTCGTCATGACATAGGTGAAGAGGGGCAACAACGCCCCCCACCCCCTCACCGGCAGCACAATCTCCAACCGGAACGGACAGCAAGCAGAAGACAAGGTAAGTTTTAAAGTATGTACAGACAATAAAAGAGCAGATTGTCAAACTTCCAATTCAAAAGCAGCACTTTAGACAAAACATGATCCATCGGTAGTCTCAAATAGATGATGGGATTCACTACGCGGACCGCATTTTCGATGTGGAGCGAAGCAATGGGGATATCTTATGAAACGGAAGCAGAAACAGATTGTGCTCCAAGAAAGACCAACGTCTCAGGAACACAGAACGTCCCAAAAACAAGGCCTTAGCCATCTGCTCTTCATTTGTTTATAAACACACGAAAGCGTACCTTTGTGCACGCTATCTACTTCTGGTTGGTAGCCATACAATATAAAACCCTGATCAATTCCACCCATTAGCTTCTCTCCATGTGGTTTATTCAATGTGGATCAATTCTACCCATTAGCTTCTCTCCATGTGGTTTAGTCCATTGTGACAAAGAGCCAGAAGAGGGTGCTAGACGATTGGTCCTGCTTGGATCTTTCAATGAAGAATAGTATTAAACACAACTTCAAATACAAGCTCCTAAAAGCAGAAGAAGGCCTTTCTCCTGTTTCCAACAGGAAAAGAATACATGTCCTTGTTTTACTTTTGGAGGACCTTTTTATTTTATTTATTTGCTATTGCTAGAGGATACATTCAACACTTAATCAAATGCATTTTGTATCCACAATTGTTTTAGTTTCCCTAAGGCCCTTTAGAGAAAATCGTAAAGATTGACTTGCTGTGTGCAAACAGAAAGGCGATCGATTCATACAACTGCCCGAGACGTATTGATAATCATTGTTGTTTCTTAGAAGGCCTACACTTGTGTAGTATCATAAAAATTATAGATGCGTTAAAAACTGGTCCGCCCCTATATTTCTCAAGACTCTTCCTAATTGGATTTTGCATTTAAAGAAGGGTGTCCTCATTGCTTAGGGTTCTGTCCATCATTCATACATGTAGAACAGCATTAAGGTTTTATTTTTTTTGCTGGAATAACTTCTGCTTCACAGTTTAGAAAATGAACATCGAGTCCGTTCAAAATGAGCTGATTCAACCCAACCTTTTTTCTGAACACGCAGCTAATTAATGTTTATTACAAATCCAATCTACCTTTTTATGTGTTATAGTGCAACTCTAATTCCATCTATACCTTTAGGAGCTGGCTGTGCACGTGAGCAATAAATGCATATTGGCGTTCTCATAAAAAATTATCTGGGGGCACTCATGAACCAAGAGGTAGCTTTTGTCTAAAAAAAAAAAATGGCTAATTAAAACAGCATATCAATTTCAATCAACCGCAGCCGTTATTGCTGAAAGAGAGCGAGAAGAAATGCAATCCTATGTTGTCAGGAGAGGATCCGAGTAGAGAAAGCACATTCCTGGGAAAAGAACTTGAAATTCCCATGGGGTATGTCCAACAGCCAAAACTCGCTGAAAAATGATCACCATACACTCCTACTTTGGCAGCAGATCTGCAGGGTCTATGCATTGAAGAATGCCTTTCAAGTCAATGTTGCAAAGTTTCCAATGTCAAATGAACTAATGGTACGAAAAGTGCATTGCTCTTGGGTCACATGGAAGAGACCATTATATTCATGGAAGAAAGGAATAATAGAAAGTGCTAACTTCCTCTCTGCATTTCTTTTTTCTTTTTTTTTTGTATGTGAAAGCATTTTTTCTCGTCGCGCCCTTAAAGGAGAGTTTAGTTGTGCCAACATTTATGTTTTACTTATTTACAAATGGCCTCCCTTTATATTTTCTCATCCCGATTGCACACACAAAAAAAGGTGCGTGTGTGTGTGTATATATATATATATATGCAAATATAGCTGTATGCTCATCTGCATGTCTTAGGCAGGTCTGCAACCCCACCTTTCCCCATTATCACCCAGCATACAGCACTTCCACTGCAGCAAGGGATTCTGGGAAATGACATGCAAATGACCACACAGTGTCACTTTTTGCCTCAATAACCATTTTTAACATGGTTCCCTATAGGCTATAGGTGGGGTTGCAGACCTGCCTAAGACATGCAGATGAGCATACAGCTATATTTGCATATTTGCTTTCCTGTGGAGGGTTTTTGTCACTTTTTTTACTCACCATAACTTAACTATATATATATATATATATATATATATATATATATATATATATATATATATATATATATATATAAGCAATACGATACCGTTTGAGTGAATATCAGAGGCAGCACTCCAAAAAGTACTCAAAAAAAATTTGTATTTAGTGTGACATATAAACAATGGTTTATATGTCACACTAAATACAAAAAAATGTTGACTACTTTTTGGAGTGCTGCCTCTGATATTCGCTCAAA
>NC_134498.1:36307089-36311357 GCF_040206685.1 Ascaphus truei
CTCTGTTTTTAATTTAATTATTTTATTCACTTTGGTTCACGTTAGTATTGCTACAATAAATATATTTTAATCATTTATTAATAAATAGTAACTTTTAATATAGGCATAGGTGTTCTTCTGTGCGGCCATTAGGGAGCTTTCTTTCTTTTCTACATATACATACATATACATACATACATACATACATATACATAGATATATATATATATATATGTAGAGGTATCAGTACCGTGTTAGCCGAGCTTCAATAATCAAAAAATAAATAGATGATACCGTTCTGTGGCTAACGAAATGCTTTTATTTGTGCGAGCTTTCGAGATACACTGATCTCTTCTTCGGCGATGTTACAATGAATGAAGCAAGGATAACTTAAAAACAGTGTCTCTTGGAATGTTATCTGTGCTGTTCCTTCCCCCGTGTGGATGTGTTTTATGGCTAGAGGTGTCAAAGGGTAACTGAAAGCAAGTGAACACACACACCTTGTGTAGAGCACTGTTTATACTGTGTGCTCTCCATTCATTTTTATTCACACTGATACACATACACACTCTTTCTTCACTTGCTTTCAGTTACCCTTTGACACCTCTGGCCATAAAACACATCCACACGGGGGAAGGAACAGCACAGATAACATTCCAAGAGACACTGTTTTTAAGTTATCCTTGCTTCATTCATTGTAACATCGCCGGAAGAAGAGATCAGTGTATCTCGAAAGCTCGCACAAATAAAAGCATTTCGTTAGCCACAGAACGGTATCATCTATTTATTTTTTGATTATATATATATATATATATATATATATATACATACATATACATATACATATACATATACACAGACACAAACACAAACGTGAATTGGCCGTAATGGACCATAGTTACTAAGCAGTGTTAGTGTTACTCCATCTCCACATTCCATGCCAGAAGACATCTTGCAGCCCATTCACTGGAAACCGTTTACTACACCATGCAAAACTAAAGCTGTCTCACATTTTCACCTGGTCTGTAACTGTTGCATACCGTAGGGTTGCCAGGTGTCCGGTATTGAACCGGACAGCCACCAGCGAAAGTTGCCATTTGATTTGAAGCGACTGTCGCCAGCGACGTCTCTGATTGGTTTAGAGACAGTCACATGTGGCGACTGTCTCTAAATAAATCAAATAGACCCGGCTACCAATTTTTTGCCGCTCCGTCGCGCTTACTATAAGCGCTGGCGACGGAGTCAATTGATTTGTTTTGGAGCGATGTCGCCGTCGCAAGCCACTATAAGCGCAGCCTAAGGCTGCAAAAGCACACAAGGCCTTTCTGAAGGAATTGACCCTTCCACTGCCTGCACCGAGCAGGACTTACACTGAAAGGGCCCAGGAAAAGAAGTAGCTACCGGGAGGCTATGCTACATAGATATTCTCAAAGGATACAGGAGACACAGTGTGTGTGCAGTGTCTGAATAATCAGATTATAAATATGAGTACACACAAATAAAACAGTGTCTCCTGCCTTGTCTCCTGCACTCCCAGCAGACCAAATAAAGTTATTTACTGTATGTAATGCAAGCTCTGCCACCTCTTTTCTTCTTCTTACGACACCTTTTTTTTGGGGGGGGGGGGGGGGGCGGGGGTTAATGTTTTTTTTTGTAGTTTAGATATAAATATGACTTTGGTATGTACACAAACATAATAGAGGTCACCTGCAGGCCAGTGTTAGCCATACGTCTATCTGTACACCACCTACTTCCCATCTGACCTGCAGCGCTGCCAAAGTTCTAGCTTGTGACATCGATGATGATGTCACAATGCACGACCAGATAACTTGGCTCCATCAACTTCAAAATGAGAAAATCATTGTGATGCAGCTCAGCTAGTTGTAAATACAGCAGGCAATTTAATTTGGGGGTTTGATAGTTCAGAAGAATTTACATTGCATTAATTTTGTGAGTGAAATTGAAAGAGAAGTGTGCAGGCCAGCCCCGCTGAGGAGTCCAATATATTTCCTTTCTACTTTTGTTTATGGAACTGCTGATTTTAAAAACCTATTTGGAAGAAAAGTAAACCCCTCCGTGTGCAATCCCAGCAATGGATTGGTGGTGTCTCTGCTGAACCCCCGTCACAGCCAGGAAGAAGTGAAGGTTTCTCACCCATATTAGTGAAGACAGAGTTCTTTATTCCCAACTGTGCTCTGTTAGGGGACCTCACACATTCACACAGGTTCCCTGAAACCCTGCAAAACATGATTACACAAAATATACTTTCTAGGTTTCTCTTTTTCAGCCTTTCATATCTATGGAAAGAACTGTTTTAAAACACGTATGTCTAATTAGTGGATCACTTATGGTTAGTTGGATGGGGAGCTAAATCCTCTGTGTGTCCTGTGTCTGTGTGTGTGTTTGTACTGGTGTGTGTCTGTACTGGTGTGTGTTTGTGTGTGTTTGTACTGGTGTGTGTGTGTTTGTACTGGTGTGTGTGTGTGTGTGTTTGTACTGGTGTGTGTGTGTTTGTACTTGTGTGTGTGTGGGGGGTTTCTCTGGCTGTCCTGTGGGGGTGATAATGAGAGAGGATGAAGGGAGGGGGATGAGAGGATGAAAGGAGGGGGTGAGAGAGGATGAAGGGAGAGGGGATGAGAGAGGATGAAGGGAGGGGGGATGAGAGAGGATGAAGGGAGGGTGGATGAGACAGGATAAAGGGAGGGGGTGAGAGAGGATGAGGGGAATGGGTGAGAGGACGAGGGGGATGGGAAGGTGAGAGGATAAGGGGAGAGAGGATGAGGAGAGGTGCAACAATCTTGGAATTTGTGGGAGGAGCAGTAAGATCAGTATTGCTCGCCATGTACAGTGTGACTGCAGGTCAGTTATTTATAAATGTTCTGACCTTTATCACATTTGTTCTAAATTTCACTCCAAGCGTGCACCAATATGCACCAATTTGCACTATTTCATATTCTATTTCCTAAAACAATCCTCGGAAGGGCGCTCCCTCCCAAGACCCCTCCCCAGATTTTTTAAGAAATTGGATATAAATTGGTGCAAATTGGTGAATACTTGGAGTGAAATTTTGAAAAAATGACGTAACAGTCAGGTCATTTAAAATAACATTCTTCCCCACCAGCGATTCTCACGCGCGTCGCACCTTTCACCATTGTGTCCAATATTTTTGGACAAGCCACCTGGCAACCCTACATATAATATATATCATCTCTAACTGTGCATGCAATGTATTGTATATAATGTATACCCTGCTCACTTAATGTAACTGTGTATTTGTAACCATGTATTATTTGTCATCTACTCTCTGCCCAGGACATACTTGAAAATGAGAGGTAACTCTCAATGTATTACTTCCTGGTAAAACACATATTTTATATATATATATATATATATCTACTATATATTTCTGAAGTGTCCTATGTGTCCGGGTCTGTATGTGTCTCCCTGTGCCCCTCCCCGTGTCCCTAGCGGCAATCTCATTGGACCTTGGGCCAGGCCAATGAGATTGCTCCCTTGGGCCGGCCGCCCCCGCACACCTCTCATTGGCCTGAGGCGGAGTGAAGGGCACACACACACACACACACACACACACACACACACACACACACACACACACACACACACACACACACACACACACACACACACACACACACACACACCACTATACACACACACACACACACACACACACGCACGCACACACACACACACACACATACACACACACACCACTATACACACACACACACACACACACACACACACACACACACACACACACACACACACACACACACACATCACTATACACACACACACACACACACACACACACACACACACACACACACACACACATCACTATACACACACACACACACACACACACACACACACACACACACAATCACTATACACACACACACACACACACACACATCACTATACACACACACACACACACACACACACAATCACTATACACACACACACACACACACACACACATCACTATACACACACACACACACACACACACACACCACTATACACACACACACACACACACACACACCACTATACACACACACACACACACACACACACACACACACACACACACACACACACACACACACACACACACACACACACACACACACACACACATCACTATACACACACACACATACATCACTACACACACACACACACACACATCACTATACACACACCCCCACACACCCCCACACAACCCCCCCCCACCCCCACACACACAACCCCCC
>NC_134498.1:36311557-36314057 GCF_040206685.1 Ascaphus truei
ACCCCCCCCTTCACCTCCCCTCCACCCCCCCTTCACCTCCGCTCCACCCCCCCCTCCACCCCCCCTTCACCTCCGCTCCACCCCCCCCTCCACCCCCCCCTTCACCTGCCCTCCACACCCCCCTTCACCTCCCCTCCACCTCCCCTCCACCCTTCCCCTTCACCTACCCTCCACCCCTCCCCTTCACCTCCCCTCCACCCCTCCCTTCACCTCCCCTCCACCCCCCCCCCTTCACCTCCCCCTCCACCCCCTCCCCTCCACCCCCCCCCCCTTCACCTCCCCTCCACCCCCCCCTTCACCTCCCCTCCACCCCCCCCCTCACCTCCCCTCCACCCCCCCCCCCCCTTCACCTCCACTCCACCCCCCCCCCCCTTCACCTCCCCTCCACCGCCCCCCCTTCACCTCCCCTCCACCCCCCCCCCCCTTCACCTCCCCTCCCCCCTTCACCTCCCCTCCACCCCCCCCTTCACCTCCCCTCCACCCCCCCTTCACCTCCCCTCCACCCCCCCCCTTCACCTCCCCTCCACCCCCCCCCTTCACCTCCCCTCCCTCCCCCCCTTCACCTCCCCTCCACCCCCCTTCACCTCCCCTCCACCCCCCCTTCACCTCCCCTCCACCCCCCCCCTTCACCTCCCCTCCACCCCCGCTTCACCTCCCTTTCACCCCCCCTCCACCCCCGCTTCACCTCCCTTTCACCCCCGCTTCACCTCCCCTCCACCCCCGCTTCACCTCCCCTCCACCCCCCTTCACCTCCCCTCCACCCCCCCCCTTCACCTCCCCTCCACCCCCGCTTCACCTCCCTCACTTCACCCCTCACCCCCGCTTCACCTCCCCTTCACCCCCGCTTCACCTCCCCTCCACCCCCGCTTCACCTCCCCTCCACCCCCGCTTCACCTCCCCTCCACCCCTACCTTCACCTCCCCCTCCACCCCCACCTTCACCCCCCTCCACCCCCACATTCACCGCCCCCCCACCTCCACCCCCACCCCCCTTCACCCCCACCTTCACTCCCCCCTTACAACCTCCCACCTCCCCCCCCCTTCCCACCACCTCCCCCCCCCTCCCCACCACCCCCACCCCTTACCACCTCCCCTCCACCCCCCCCTTCATCTACCCTCACCCCCCCTTCACCTCCCCCCTCCCCCCCAGCCCCCCACCTCCACCCTTCCCACCTACCCCCTCCACCCCCCCTTCACCTCCCCTCCGCCCCCCTTCACCTCCCCTCCGCCCCCCCTTCACCTCCCCTCCGCCCCCCCTTCACCTCCCCTCCGCCCCCCCTTCACCTCCCCTCCGCCCCCCTTTCACCTCCCCTCACCATCCCCCCCCTCACCACCCATCCTCCTCACCTCCCCTCCGCCCCCCTTCACCTCCCCTCACCACCACCCTTCACCTCCCCTCACCACCCCCCACTACCCCTCCGACCTCACCTCCCCTCCTTCAATGCCTTTCGTCCGCCCTCCTGCCTCTGCCTTTCGCCCACCCGCACTTCTGCCTTTCACCCGCCCACCGCTCACACCCCTGCGCCACACAGCCGCCGCACGCACTCAACAGACACCCGCCACTCGACACACACCCGCCGCCTCTCACCCACCCCACACACTCGACACACACCTGCCTCATCCTGCCCCTACGCAACAATATCACTGACCAGCTGTCACCCGCACTCGCCACACACCCGCCGCCTCACACCCTAGCAGGACCCCGACCCACAGCCAGCACTCACTACCCATGCGCCACCCGTACTGAACACCCACCCGCCGCCTCACACACGCTCACACCCTAGCAGGACACACGCCTCACATTTTCACATCACTTATGTCACCAAAATATACATTGTACTGTGGTGTGTTTACAATAAACCATTTTTATACAACATCGTATTACATTTTCTTCCATCTTTCTTTTCAACATTATTATCCAACCTTTACAACAAATACTCACCTATTGTTCCACGATTTATAAATAATACTACCTATTACGCATTTACATCCCGGGCAACGCCGGGTCTCTCAGCTAGTATATATATATATACTAGCTGAGAGACCCGGCGTTGCCCGGGATTTAAATGCGTAATAGGTAGTATTATTTATAAATCGTGGAACAATAGGTGACTGTTTGTTGTAAAGGTTGGATAATAATATTGAAAAGAAAGATGGAAGAAAATGTAATACGATGTTGTATAAAAATGGTTTATTGTAACCACACCACAGTACAATGTATATTTGGTGCCATAAGTGATGTAAAAATCTGAGTCGTGTGTCCTGCTAGGGTGTGAGGCGGCGGGTGGCGCGTGGGTTGTGAGTGCTGTGTGCGAGTGGGGGTCCTGCTAGGGTGTGAGGCGGCGGGTGGTGCGTGGGTTGTGAGTGCTGTCTGTGAGTGTGGGTCCTGCTAGGGTGTGAGGCGGCGGGTGGCGCGTGGGTTGTGAGTGCTGTCTGTGAGTGGGGGTCCTGCAAGGGTGTGAGGCGGCGGCTGGCGCGTGGGTTGTGAGTGCTGTCTGTGA